>NC_089505.1:362941816-363234316 GCF_036850995.1 Saccopteryx leptura
AAGTCCTAGCTAACTAAGACTATAGAACACAGAGTAAAAATAGTTTCTGTGTCACTTCTGTTTGGCGGTGGTTGCCAGGAAGGATTTTTAGATTTCATCCAGATTCAAAAGAAAAATTCTCTGTGATCAACTAATGCTTTTGTTTGCAGTGCCAGGGGAAAAGAAACCTCTCGTGCCTTGCATTTTCATCCTGTTTTGAAAGAGAAGAATATTAGAAAATGTCCTAGCAAATCCTTGGGCTAGAAGGGACACGCGGAGGAGAACGGACGTGTGAGAGAGGCGGGGACATCCGAGGGCATCCAGGCACGGGTCTTCTCCCTCCTCAGTCCTCCTGAGTCTCTGCTTCCGCAACGAGGAGAAGAAACATTTTTGAATCGACACGTGATGGTTCAGACACACGTCTTCTGCGCTAAGTAAGAAAATCCATGCTGGGGCTCTCCTAATACTCTGCAAAATCCCAGGCTCGCAGCTTCTTTTCAAAAGGTGCTCTTGATCCGGAAGAAGCCCCCTTTGATGGCACATACAACACAGGCTGACAGCTTCGAGTCCAGCACAGGGACGAGGCCCTTTGCTAAGCTGCTCCATTCATTACAAGTTCTGACGGAGGCAGACCCCCGCCGCCCCGCCTTTCTGACTCCACTGTGAGCAGGCAGGGCGGGAGCCCCTCCACAGGCAGCCTCCCACGAAGATGTCCCGGGCTCCGGTTTGTTGGCTCTCCCTTCACAAGTCAACCACAATTCTAACTCATTGCTGCGCATTCGCGATGACCAAGCCCTGTGCTTTGTACTGCGATTGGCTACAAATTTGGACGTGCTGCGCGCCTGGCTTCTAAGGCTTGCCACGAAATGGAGAATTCAGAAAAATCAACAATGGCCTCGAGCTGATGATGCCAGGGAAGGAAGCCATATTGGGTATTATGAGAACGCGAGGAAATTCCAGATGTACCAGGAGTGTTGCGATGGGAAAAGAGGCAACAGTTCCATGAATACCTTACAAAGGGACAGGAGATGTGAGCTGAGTTACCAGAGGTGAGGAAGAAGCTCTCCGTGTTGACGAGAATGGTAGGAAGGGGCGCGCGGTCAGTCAATGGGTACAGGATGGAGAGGGGAGCCAGCCAGGCGTGCACGGACATTCAAGCTGAACTATGGCGAAAGCAGAGGGTGTGAAGGGGTAGGTGGTGCCGGGGGCTGTGTTACTGTCACTGCCAGCTGTACGTTCTATTGTCTCTTCTCAGAATGAACAAGCCGAGGGACCCCTGCTCCTGGGTCCTAATTACTCGCTGCCTCCAGTTGCACCAACCCCCCAACAATGCAACCTGCAGACTAAAGTATAAAACAAGTTCTTCAACATGGCAAATGGGGCCCTTCATCTCTGGACACCCGATGTTCCCTGGCTGCGTCACCTGCTACGTCCTCAGTCATTCAATCATCCATGCATAAAGATTTAGGTGCTAGCATCTATATTTCAAGCAGAGTATGAAATGGCTGTGCAACCAAAGAGGCATGGTCTGTCCCTCATGACAATTATTTGCTAACACAAAGAAGTATATATATATTCATCATATTAATTTATTATATTACATACATGTGTAACTCTTGCATGGATAAAGTCCACGCAGTTCGCCTCAGGCTCTGTGAGATCCTGCACACAGCCTTCCTACAGCTTTTGTCAGAATGTCCCTTCCTCCTGGACAAGCTGAAGAATCCCTCCCCACCCTCTGTTACACCACTCCGCTTCATTTCCTCTGCACATCTTCCCAGAATTGAGCATACTGCTCTCAGAACACACTGTCCTTACCTCTTGGTAGTTCTTGCTACTTGCTTAGCTGCAGGAAGAATACAGAAAAGACTTAATAGCTGGCAAGGCAGAAATTGTAACTAGCCCTGATTGATGTTACCAACCAACACAGTCATACCAGGGTGTGCCAGCCGGATTTCAACACACCTCCTTGCTGGACCGTGCTCACTGGGCTTTGGTCTAGTTCAGAGGAACGGTCCCTGAGCCCAGCACATAGTAAATAAGTCCTCAACAGCTTTCTTAAATAAATGAAGAACTGGTTTTGGGGTTTTTTTTCTAATACAGGCACAAACTCTTCACTCTGCCTCTTCACCCAGTGGTCACCGGGGTCGGTTATTTGTGAACATGATAGAAAGCTGTCCAGTGCTCTCTTGGGAAGCAGTGCCGCTCTGGGAAGGTTCAGTCTAAATTAGAACCTTGTCCTGGCCTCTGTTCTTTGCAGCCTCAGGCGCATTAACATCTCTCATAGTAGACGATGGGGCAGACACTGGATGCAGAAGCCCCAGAGAAAAATAACATTATAGTGAGTAACCCAGTTACTTCGGATGAATACTGATTTAAAAAATAATAAGCTGTCCCTGGCCGGTTGGCTCAGCGGTAGAGCGTCGGCCTGGCGTGCAGGAGTCCCAGGTTCGATTCCCGGCCAGGGCACACAGGAGAAGCACCCATCTGCTTCTCCACCCCTCCCCCTCTCCTTCCTCTCTGTCTCTCTCTTCCCCTCCCACAGCGAGGCTCCATTGGAGCAAAGATGGCCCGGGCGCTGGGGATGGCTCTGTGGCCTCTGCCTCAGGCGCTAGAGTGGCTCTGGATGCAACAGAGCGACGCCCCAGAGGGGCAGAATATCGCCCCCTGGTGGGCATGCCGGGTGGATCCCGGTTGGTGCATGCTGGAGTCTGTCTGCCTGCCTCCCCGTTTCCAGCTTCGGAAAAATGAAAAAAAAAAAAAAAAAAAAAGCTGTCCTTTCCCCTCATGCATTGGCTCTAGTTAAAATGTCAAGTTTTTAGCTGAGTATCACTTTTAGAGGGTATGAGTCTCGCATTTTTTGATGGTTTTGGCTTTACTTGTTTGGTTGGTTGTCGGTTTTGTCTTGTATTGTTATTTGGTTTTCTAACAGCTGCTGGCTGTTGAGGTGTTTTCTGAAGGAGGTTCCAGCACTGCGAGCCGGCTGAAGGCAGATGCCACGTGTGACGTTATGTGGATGAGGAGATCCCAACAGAACGAAGCAGCTACTAGTTTTCATGCCCTTCAGTACTTAGACCAGTAGTAACTTAAAACCAGGAGCCTCCACCATTTGTTTAGCTTTGTTGTGTATTCCTGCCTCTGTCCCAGCTTGTGGCTTAGGGTGAGTCACACACTAAGGGCTCAACTCATGCTTCTTCAGTGCAATGGCAATTGGCCTCTCACAGGTCCCGTCTGTTGGTCTTTGTTTCTGGACTCGGAAGGAAATGGTCCGACCACAGCATTCACTGACAGCACCTGGGGAAGTTGTGCAGTGGACCGAGTTGCCACAGAGCAGAACACCTGTCACCAGACATTGTTTGAAGTGGAATGCCGTTCAGCACTCTTTTGACAAAGTCCCTCAGAGATGGCCTTCTGCGAGTGTCTTTTCTGTTCAGAATGCCAGGAGCCTTTCCCGCTAGCCTCGCCTTGCTGACCTTGTGTGGAGTCCCCCGCAATGAGGCAGCGCTCTTATCCTCCAGCCCTTACCAGCTCTTGAAGGGCTTTTGCCTCCAACGTTTTGCCCATTAAGTGAAGACAGTAGAATACTGAAGGCCATTAGGGCAGAGGCAGTCTTTTCTATTCGTTGGACAATGGGAGAATAATAGCTTGCAGAAATAAAGAATCTGTCTGAAAATGAAGGTAAGTGTTGAAATATACTGCTCACAAAAATTAGGGGATATTTTATTGTTTCATATTCATTTTTGAAACATCCCCTAATTATTGTGAGCAATATATTTACAACCACTGCCAGGGAGAGGTTGCTTCTGTCCAACTTTGAAGTATGCACATTTCCTGTATATCAGTGGTTACACTTCCAGAAATGTATCCCACAAAAAACTTTCATGTACATGAGATACAAGAATGTTTCTTGCCTTTTTTTCAGTAGTGAAAATTTGGCAAAAGGTACTAGCCATCTACTGAGAGAATGAATAAAAAAATCCTATAGTAATATGATGGCATGCTAGATAGTCATTAAAAGGACTAAGGCAGATACATGTATCAACAAGTATAGACTCAAGAAATGTGGGGCTAAAAATTAAAGCAAGTTTTAGAATGAGTGTAGGATACCCTTTTATAGCTAAAAGAAAGCCAATATTATATAACAGGTTGGCAAACTTTTTGTAAAAGACAAATAATAACTATTTTAGGGGTTGTAGTCCATATATGGTATGTCTCCCGTATTACTATTTTGTGTTGTCTTTTGTTAACAAGTCTTTAAAACGTAAAATCTTTCTTAGCCTGTAGTCTTTAGAGAAACAGGCTCTGGGCTGGATTTGTCCCATGGACCACAGTTTAACTCCTGTTGTATACCAGTTAGTGCATGTGTTTGTATATAAAAGTGCAAGAACAGGTCAAAATTATTCATAGAAAATTATAATACTACTTACCTCTAAGAAGACATGAAGCAGAATAAGATTGAGATGTAGGCAAAAGGTCATGTTTATCTGATATATATATATTTTTTTATTAAAAATGTGAAGCAAGCATAAAAAAATGCCATCAGTGGTTCAGTTTGTGGTAATGGGTGCATAATACTTGGGGTTCTTTATTCTTCATACTTTTCTGCTTTCTAAAACTATTCTCCAGATAAAAGGATATGCAAGGAAAAAGGTAGTCATTGGGCCACTTATTCAACAGCAGATCTGCAGCTTTGCTCACAAGGAGAAAGTTACTCACAAAGCACAGTCGTCCTCTACGCCATGTGGCAAATGGTGGCTGAGTGTCAGCTCAGAGTCAGGTGCTCTGGTCAGTGCTGTGAGCAGCATCCGATTCAGTCAGATGTGCCCACGTGGACCTAATCTTCACGAGGCACAAAGGGTGCAAGAGGGAAGATGCTCACACATCAGTAGCACCACGCATAATGAGGAATAATATTTTTCAAGAGAGATACTCATGTCATGTGCAACGGGATCTCTCTGCTAGATCCTAAGAAGCCTAAGCTGCCATTGCCAGGACGCCCAGCCTGGTACCCACCATCAGGGGAAAGTCACGAAGATTCATGCAAAGGTGGAGCCAGAAATATCAGTATTCACGCTGCCTGTCACCATTTCAGCCAAATAAGTAGAGACAAGGATTGACTTTTTTAGGGGTGCTTTATTCAGATGGCCAGCAACCTAAAGGATGTGAGTTATGTTCCCAGAGTCCTCTCAAACCCTTATCCTGAGCCAACCTTTTTATAAGGGAGGAAACGGGTAGATAAGGGTGTTGGACTATCAAGGGGGAGTTAGTCAGATTCGAGTCAAAGTTAATTGGATCTCAGTCAACAGGTGTTCCATCCTTAGAGCACGAAGGCTTTGCTTGCAGATCTCCTGGGGCACAAAGGTGGGCCCCTCACAGATCTCCCAGGGTGCAAAAGTGAACTTCTTGCAGATCTCTTTAAGTCATGCAAGCCCGCTCAGGCATCCCAGCTCCCCTGTCTGCAGTAATCATTATGCCCACTGACCATAACTGAAGTCACCATTACTCAAGCTGAAACTTTTACTCCTGAATTCCCCCTCTCAAAAGGAAGCCTGGGAAAGAGAAGGCAATGAATGCCTGCCTTCTCTATGCATACCTAACTAGCAAGAAGCAAGGGTGACACCAGTTATTTGGGCCATTTGGGAAACGTTGGATCCTCATGATAAAAGTTAAGGCCAGAAAGATAGACTAACATTGTCAAAGACAAAGACCTAGAGAGAACCAAGAGTAGATCTGAGAAATCCAAGATCAGGTCAAAGACCAATAGCAAGTAAAATATTGAAGAACTACAGTGGGCCTGAAAAAGCAAGAGTCTAGAGGAAAGCAGACTTGATAAAGAGATGCCAGTAGTAATTCAGGACTGTCCTAACTTGACTTTCCTTGCCACGACCAGCAGGGTTAATACCAGGTCACCAAGGACCAATAGCAATCATTGAATTTCCAGCACTGTCCAAAGGAAGAACCTTCTGATGAGAAAGTTAAATATCCAGCTCCCTTAACAGGTACCTCTCTGTTTTAAAAAGTATTATATCCACCGTAGCTGCACCATTAAGCGACATTAGATGCCCCTAAGTGCATTAAGGAAACCCCAGAGTTGTTTGGTTTATTGTTTTAGAAGAAACATGTTCAACAGAAGACACAAGAATCTCATGCTATTGTGCCAACTTTTTTCATTTTAAATTAATAAGTGGGTATCCCAGTGTTTGCATTAATCCCTTCTAATTTGGTTAGCATGGGTGCATGTCATGAATAAATAAAATTTCCAAATGTGAAAAACAATGGACCAGATCCTGGAACAAGAAAAACGCCACCTTGGAAGCCAGAGGCCCCAGGCAAAAGCTCTATCAATATTTCACAGTAAATGTGCAAGGATAAGATTCGCCTCTGGGGTGGAGGACGGGGCAGAGTTGTGTTAGACCAGTGGTTGTTCCAGCTTTAGGGAACAATAGAAGTCAAAAGTAAAGCACCACTGGGCTTTAACTTACTCAAGATATCAGTGTTTCTTTTTAGTGTCTTGAAATACTGTCAGAGAGGAATGAACCAAGAAATGTGCAAGTTCAATGGGAAGAATAACTGAGTGTCTTTCATTCATATGTAGGAGATAAAACTGAAAGCAACAAATGAAAAACAAGGTAAACAAAAACTCATAGACACAGATAATGGTATGGTGGTTACCACAGGGAAAGGGGGTTGGGGAGAAATAGAAAAGGGTAAAAGGGGTCAAATATATGGTAATTGAAGAAGATGTAACTTTGGGTGGTAATAATACACAGACGATGCATTATAGAATGGTATGCTTGAAACCTACAGAATTTTATTAACTAATATCACCCCAATAAATTTTATTTTAAAAAACCTGTTGAAGAAGACTGCATGTGGAAACCATAAACTTCACTTTTAGACTTTCTCTGGTATTGTTTGGGAAGCCACAGAGACTTTGTATTGAAAACAAACAAATGTAAGAACACCCAAGTCTATCCTAATACAGTGAAAATGAAAATGACAGCAGAACTATCATCTCATTGTTGGGATTTTTTAGGAGTTGGGGAGAAGCAACGGTCTAGAATTGAACAATTTTAAAGCCAAGCTGAACTCCAGCCTGCTAAGGGTCCATCTGTGTGATCTTGGGCTAGTTTCTTGGCCTCCCCACATTTCCATTTCTTCAAATGCAAAATAAACTAGTAATGCCTGTATTTCATTACTGAGAGGTCAATAAAGATCTTGAATAATATGTGTATAAAATGTTTCAGTTTTTTTGTGTTTTTGTTTTGTTTTGTTTCTGTTGTTTTTACTGAATGAAAAGGTCATCTGTTAATTAGATGCCTAAACTGCCAATGACCAGTAAGATCTCATAAATGCCACTGACTGGCTGGCTGGCCATGGCTTGGAAATGGCAGGCCCTATTAAGTTAAATATTTTAATGAAATCTTTATGCAAATTTTGACATAATGTAATATAGCAAAACTCTCCTTTCCATTCCATGATATTAACCAATATATCTTAGAGTGATTACAATACCAAATCTGCTAACTAATTAGGGATTAATTAGTCAACTTGTATATTTGTGAATGTGTTTCCAGTTTTTTAATTGCAGGCTTGTGGCATCCTGGGAAATACTTGTGCCTGTCAACAGGCTAAAAAAATTCAGGACATTGGATTACAAAGCAATGATATTAAATATTGGATCATAATAATCCTTCATGTCTTAATAGCATGTCAAAGTATACATATAGCCTTTCTATCTATATTAGTTTATTTGATTTCCACAACATCTCCTGGGATAAGCATAGTAGGACTTTTCTTAACCTGGTATTAGTGCCTGGCCTGTTGTTTTCCCTCGATAAATGTTGACTGAATGAATCAAATGAATGGATGAATATTAAGTGCTCGATAAATGCTGGGACGATGAATGGATGGATGGGTGGATGAATGGATGGATGGATGGATGGATGGACGGATGGACAAACAGATGGATGAATGAATATAATTTGCTCAAGAGAAAAAGGCTATATAAATCAATCTGCTAGGGCTATCTCATCTACTGGTTTGATTACTATCTTCTTTATAGGAACAGGTTGAAATTTATAGCCACTATTTATGTCACAATGTCTTGGTCTCAATATACTGGTAATGCTAATGTTAGTGCATTCTTGTACTCATTTCCCCAAATAATGATATTCATAGAAAATTGTAAGTTGGAATTCTCTGTTTACCTCTTCCCCAACAATTCTGGAAATATTGGAATAGCACAACACATACTTTTTCCAAAATTATACAATTAATCTTTAACATAAAACAACACTAACATAATGGCTGACATATAAAGCTGAAAAACCTACTTCTCTTTTCTGTGTTACCAATTTCCTGTGAGTGTATTTTAGCTGTACTGTACTAGGTGGATGTCGAGAAAATCTTTTCTTTTGGTCTTTCCTGGATTGAATAAAGTTTTGGTTTTTCAAAAAAAAGGGAGGTGGGGGATCTTTGCACTTTTGAAAACAAAAACAAAGAGAAAGGTTGAGGAATAAACATCTCTGCATCCAATTTAGCCTCACACTAATTAGTCATTTGAGTTACATTTCATGATTGATTTTATAGGGCAATATCGAAAACATCAAGGCTGTGGCAAGAGGTAAATAAGGGATGCCCAGGCAAAAGTAAAATTTATTCTTTCTCTTAGCCTTTTAAAAGCTGGAAATCCTGAAGGGTGCACATAGATTTCAATGTGTTCATCTCTTCATGAACACTGCCTAAATAGAGCCACAGGGTTCTTGCAGCAGGTGACATAAAGCCATATAACATCTTCAAGTCTCAGTTCCCCCATTTTAGAAAACATGAATTCACCCACATTTTTGGATTGACAAAATAATCATAATAAGTGAAAATTACACAGGAGTCAAAAACACGGTAGAGTTTTAGTGGCAACAACTTATTATTGTTGATGTGAGTTGACCCTTATAGTCTTGTAAGGTAGGCAGCTAGATATTATATTATGTGCATTTTACAAAGAGGAAGCTATGGCTTGGAGAGAAAAGGTGACACCCAAGATCACATCTTAGCAGTCTCTGCAAAAGGAATGAAATAACCCTTTTTTTTATTACCAATCTATAAAGAAACAATATTTTTGTAAATTTTCTTATTTTTTCAAGGACAAATGCTCATGACATAATAATATTAAGCAGTACAAAGCAAAATAATTGAATATGCATTATAGCTTTAACATTTATGCATATATATATATACAGTACCCATATCTCTCTAATTACATTTATCTACCTACTGAATGCTATAATTCATTTAAAACACTTAGTGCAGTTTCTCGTACATTAAAAGCACTAAATAAAGCAGCTATCATCTTTATTGTTTCTATTATTACTATATATGCATAGAAAAAAGATTGAAAAGAAATATGCATGGCAACAAGTTAATATATTTTAGCACAAGGACAAGTAATTAATTCTTTTTTGTGCTTTTCAGCATTTTCTAATATTTTCCTGATGTGTGTGCCTCTTTTAATATAAACATGAATATATATTTGTTTTGTAACATATGTAAATTACTAAATTATACATGTAAAAAGTGGAATAAGAACAGATAAGATGAAGGGTATGAATTTCACTTCATTAAGAATGAACTTTCTGTTGGAGAGACCTCGAGAGAAAAGGAATTGCTAAGAAGTCAACCTTGGTAATGAGCCAACAGCAGCTGCCTGGCTATTGGTGGCGAATTAATAAAAGAAATGTTTGAGCTGATAGCCTCGAGATTATGTGATCCTACAAGTTATATCTAGACATCAGGGTATTCACACCTCAGAGAAGGATCCGTTTCATAATTTGCAGGGTCCGGTGGAAAATAAAAATGTGGGTCCTTGTTCAAAAAATATTAGAAGTTTCAAGACAGGGACAACAGAGTATTAAACTAAGCCCAGGACCCTTTGGAGAGCAGGGCCCTGTGTGGTGGCACAGGACACACACCCATGAAGCTGGCCTTGCTTCCAAGTCTACAGTATGAATTAGTTGTCTACCCAAGATAGCTTGGACATCCCGTGGTCTCCTCAAGGTTAAGAGAAAAACATCCAGCAATTCAGGAGGACTTAAAGAATTTAAAGCATATCTGTCAAAAATCCTTTTTTAAGATCTTCTTTATATTACAAGGTAAATCAAAGAAGTTACTTTCCTAAGGGAGACTTCAGGTAAAAAAAAAAATAATAGTGATAGACATTTGTTACTTATTCTACACAAAACCCAGCCAGAATGAAAGCAAAGGAATAACAAGGAATACAAGATAAATTGACCAAAGAGGAATCAACAGCATATCAGCGATTTCAGCTATATTCCAGAAAACTAAAAGTGGGCAGACAGTTACTATCTGACTCAGCAGAGTAGAGAAAGTCACAACCTAACTTTCTATCAATGACAATACCGCTAAGAAGTGAGCCAACCTAGTCTGTGGAATCTCTTAGTCTCAGCATTTAGAAGCACCAGGAATGCTGGAAGGCCTAAGCAGTTGGGTGCTGGTCTAAAGATGGCAATACTGATGACAATGCTGGCTGGATGATAGAGTGCGTTGGAGTTCATAGAACCCCTCTTGCATGCCAAGGAAGGTCAGGGGTTTCTAACTGAATCAAAGAGGATCACTCTGGAGTCAAGACCATCAGACATAAACAGAGATGGGCAAAATGACTTGAGCAGCAAGTTAGATGAAAGTCTAATTACTGAACTGTGAGACTTGAATGGAATATCTGGAGAGATCCCAGAGAATATATTGGCTTCTTGAAACAACAACTTGCCACTGAAAAGAAACACTCAGAGAACACAAAATAGCACTTAGAAATCAATAACTTCATCGTCAAAATAAATAATTCAGTAGCAAAATTGTAAAGTGAAATCAAGTGAATTTGCAGCACTGAAGAACAAAAGGACCAGGGATGGGAAGTGGGAACGTATTTTTAGAAATAGAGGCTCTGTAAGAAAATTCAACAACCCATAAAAGTGAGTTCAGTAAAGAAAGAAGAGAGAATAGAGTGCATTCAAATTCTTAAAAACTAAAACCAAGGAACATAAGAATGCAAAGAGAAAAAGTCCAATCATATAAGAAGACCAGGAATTAGAATGCTATTGGATTTCTTAATACCTATACTATAAAATAGAAGATGGTTGAGAAATTATCACAGCCCTAACTTTTTAACAAATCTATAATGTAGACATTTAAATTGTAGGTCAATGATGGGAGAAGAGTAAAGATATTTTCACATATACAAGATCTCAAACTTTACAGTCCATACATCTATTCTGAGAAAGTTTCTTGAGGATGCACTCTAGTCAAACTTTATATGACCACATAACACATATTCTTACAGCCCAGATAGAGTACCTTTTAACATTTGCCTATATTTGCTTTAGAATTAAAATGTAGAGAACCAAAACATTATAAATATAGTCAAATCTGATGACTATCCCAACATTAATCTGATGACCCTTCCTTTTCCAGGTTAGTATCTTGTAAGGTTAGGTTCCAACTTTGAACATATAGTTTTGTATGTCTACAACATTTGCAAATATTTATTTTTTTTAAATGTAGAGAACATCTTTAAGTTAAAAAATAAGCAATGGGCCGGACCAGGTGGTGGCACAGTGGATGGAGTAGCGGCCTGGGACGCTGAAGACCCAGGTTCAAAACCCCAAGGTTTCCAGTTGAGAACAGGCTCCCAGCTTGAGCACAGGGTTGCCAGCTTGAGCATGGAATTATAGATATGACCCCATGGTTGCTGGCTTGAGCCCAAGGTTACTGGCTTGAGCCCAAGGTAGCTGGCTTGAGCAAGGGGTCACTGGCTTGGCTAAAGCCCCCTAGTCAAGGCACGTATGAGAGAGCAATCTATGAACAACTAAAGTGTCATAACTGTGAGTTGATGCTTCTCATCTCTCTCCCTTCCTGTCTGTTCCTGTCTCTCTCTCTCTGAATAATAATAATAATTAATGGCAGCATACTGATTCTATCCTTCTGCACCTTGTGTTCTTTGCTCAATGGTTTCCAAATTTTCCATATTGACATTTATCATTCTTGTTCATCCATTGTTAGAGCTTTCTGGCATTCATTCCATAAAGATGTTACAAATGCTTTGTTTTCATGATAACAAATATGAAGGTTATTTCTAATCTTATTTTTCAAACCTAATATTTGTTAGTTTGCTTGCTTTTGCATTAACAAATAATGTTGCCAGGAACACTCTTGTATATGTGTGACAGTTAGACTGGTGAATTCTTGAAACTATATCTGACGAATTATAAATTAAGCTTATCCTCAAACTTACTAGACACTGAGAAATTGCAATCCAAAGTGGTAATGCTAATGAATGTTTCCACAGGCAAGTATGAGTTCATGTTTTCTTGACATTTATGCCAACACTAATATTAGCAGACATTTTAATTTTGCCTACGGAATGTATTTAGTATCTCATTTTTCCCTATGAAGATAATTTTTTTTATGTATGTGTTGGCCATTCCAGAGTTCTCTTCTGCAAATCAATGGACCATATTCTCCATTGCTCTTTTTTTGATGTTGTTCTTTTCTTTTTCTTATAATTCTTTGTATTGGATGGAAATCCTATATTCTGTGTATGGTAAATAACTTAGAATTTCTTACCTGCCTTTTTATTCTTTTAAAGTATCTTTCATTTACTTAGAAATTTTTTAAACTTGCTATTATTTTTCCAGTAATTTCTCCCAGGCAAAACAAACCTAATAATCAGAAACAGTTTCTGGAGGAAAGAAGTAAAAGCAGAGGGGAACTAACAACTACTAAATGCCTACTTTATGGCAGATACTTATAAGCTATCTCAGTCATGTTCTCTAAAAGAGCCTGAGATAAGTAATCTTAAGGTAATAATTTATTGTAGGTGCGTTCTCAGGATAGGCAGGGATCAACCTCTGGCAAAGATGTGAGTTCAGTGGAGGTAGGCCTCTGCCTGATCCCAGGGGGTGCTTTGAAATATGAGTGATTGGCCCTGGCTGGCAGCTCAGTGGATAGAGCATCAGCCTGGCATGTGGATATCCTGGGTTTAATTCCCAGTCATCTGGGGACCAAACCACTTCTCCCCCTCTCCTTCTCCCTCTCCTGCAGCCAGTGGCTCAATTGAGTTGAGTGTAGCCCCAGGGCACTGAGGATAGCTCCCTCAGAGCATGACTGCCTCAGGCCCTAAAAATAGTTTGATATTTGAGCATTGGCCCCAGATGAGGTTGCCAGGTTGATCCCAGTCAGGAAACATGCAGGAGTCTGTTTCAGTATCTCCCCTCCTCTCACCAAAAGAAAGAAAGAAAGAAAGAAAGAAAGAAAGAAAGAAAGAAAGAAAGAAAGAAAGAAAGAAAGAAAGAAAGAAAGAAAGAAAGAAAGAAAGAAAGAAAAATATGAAAGACATCAGAATTGTTCCACCTAAAACAGGAGACATTTTGAACCCCCAAATCACTTAGTCATCAGCTGTAGGCTACTGCAAACCTTCTCCAGACCGAAGAGGAGAGAATAGCATCCCAGACATATCCAGACAAGGCAGTTCCCATCAGCAGAGTGCAAAGGGATGCAGTCATGAATGTTAGCAGCTAAAAGTCACAAGAGCAGCCCTGGCCGGATGGCTCAGTGGTAGAGCGTCAGCCTGGCGTGCAGAGTCCCAGGTTTGATTCCTGGCCAGGGCACAGAGGAGAAGCGCCCGTCTGCTTCTCCACCCCTCCCCCTCTCCTTCCTCTCTGTCTCTCTCTTCCCCTCCCACAGCCAAGGCTCCATTGGAGCAAAGTTGGCCCGGGCACTGAGGATGGCTGTGGCCTCTGCCTCAGGTGCTAGAATGCCTCTGGTTGCAACAGAGCAACGCCCCAGATGGGCAGAGCATTGCCCCATGGTGGGCATGCCGGGTGGATCCTGGTCGGGCGCATGCGGGAGTCTGTCTGACTGCCTTCCCATTTCCAACTTCAGAAAAATACAAAAAAAAAAAGTAACAAGAGCTAAAGGATGGGCACCTGCTCACCCCATAAAGTGGAGGATCACATGGCACTTTATGTACCTACTGCACACAAGTTACATCATTTGATCTTACTAGACCATGGGATATAGGTAGTACCATCTGCACTTTAGATCAAGGCAAAAGGAGACTGAGGCGTGCTGATGCTCTTGCCCCAGGACCACACTAATATCAGAGAAACCCCAAATCCAAACCCAGGCTTTTCTGACTCCAGAACTTGAACCCCACAGAATCTGTCATGGCAGCTCCTCTGTGAAAGTTTCTGTTCACCACCTTCACCAGTTAATAACAGCATCAGCCAGGGAAGCTTCCTCTCTGCCTAGTGGTGGCCGAAGCTGTCCTCATTTGTCACCAGGAGAGGACCTGTAAAGTGAATTGTTTGCCTGGGTTAGGTGAGTGGGATCACCTTCTTGGAGCATCCCAATTGCACCACTGGGCGCCTTTCCCTAGTTTGGTGCCCAGAGGAATCCAGGCCCCCTTTAAGGAAATACACTGTAAAGAAATAAATCAGTCTCACATCTTGCTGTTCAGGAAATGCTCTGATTTCTTATATGACTTTTTTTCCCTAGTGTTGGAATGGCATGGCTGGGGAGAAACAGCACCTGCACTCCTTATAAATTAAAGGTCAATTGAGCTGAGGTGTTAACCCTGTCACCTTGCAACAAAGGGAAGTGGTCACAGAAGCCAGAACACATATTGTTACAGGGAAGGTCTGCACAGTTCAGTGAGAAACTGCTTGTCTTCCTGCTTAATATCACGGCGACTCAAAGATGCCTCACCATCCGCACCACTGTCATTCTATTGCCAACTCCACACCAGACTCCGCGTGGGGTTCTATCACGTGCATGTCATGTCATTTACTAGCGCCAGCGATAGAGGAGGTTGTCAGTTGCTTTTCCGCATGATGATGTGTCACGAGCCAGGCTGCCATTTGTAAAAGCAAGAGACAAAAGGTTTGCCAGATGGCTTGGGGATTGAAGAGAGCAGGAAACGTTTTTACACAATATGTTCTGTTGGGTTCCTGGCGACTCAGGCACTGAGGCGATGTGACTGAGAAGGGAGATCTTGCAAGGCTGCTGTGAATTCCATTTGTTCACTGCAAACAATATCCCCAAAACCACCGAGAGAACCGTGAGAATCCAAATCACCCTTGCTTCTCTAAATGACACTTTGCTCCCTGAATAGCATTGAGGATGCTGTGGAAGCGGTATGGTGTTTATAAAGGGATGTTCCATTGTAAACCCGCATGCCACAGTGATCAGTATTTAGAACTTCAATTAAACACCGCAAAGTGAAGTGGTGGTGAAATTCCAATGGAGCTACAGGATGGAAAGGAATTTCAAACCAGATGCAATGATGTTCATTTCTATACCAGTCTCTTACATTTTAATGCTTCTTATGGGCCCCTGAGTAGATGGACTATATAAGCTTCTTAACCACTGAGATGACACTCAGCTTTCTCTGAAACTTCCTAGCTCACAGAGATGGTGCTGTGGACAATGGCATAAAAGAATGAACCTGTAAAGCAGTGGTTCTCAAACTTTTTGAAGTCGGGGCACATTTAAAATCCTACAAATAATTGTAGGTGCACTATATACAAATTTCTGAGAAATATGTTATAATAATTAAGTCAAATATTAAAGAAAAAAAATAAAGTTCAAGCGTGCTTTTAGGGTAATTAAATGAAATAAATATGACAAAATTAAATTTATTCTGACATTAGAAAACATTTTTATGTTACATTTTTTGAGTTATGCTTTTTAGAATTCATAAAAAAGAGAGGTTAAAATTTTTAAAAAACGACAAAAAGTTATCTTTTTATATCTATAGATACATTCTTAGTAAAATTTAGTAAATTCGGCAGGTCCCGGCACAAATGTGTTAAGTTTTTTCATTCTTGTGTTTTTGAGAAACATGAGCCTGATGTGTCCTAGCGATTTACTCGATGCTTAGGTATATATTTGAAAGGCAAACTCTCATTTTCTCATCAATACATTGAAGAATTCATCTCTTTTTACTCTTAATTGTGTTGAGGGTAGAAAATCTTAATTCAAATAAATAGGATGTTGAAAATTGCAGTAAAATGTTCAAAGCTTTTTTAGATATTGCCACATATTCTTCTTTTATAAAAATCCAAAAGGTTTCAAGAGACAATTCTTTATGTTTAGTCATCAATCCAAAACCCCCACCATACATATCATCTTAACTTTATACCAAACAAAGGATAGAAGAAACTTGCCTCCAGTCTTTCTGGGGAACATGGGGGGTAGTGTAAACAATCCAGCACCACAGCTTAACAGCCTTTTGCAACCTAATCAGGCAAGTGAGGTGGGGGGGGGGGGCAGACTGTCAGCTTACAGCCAATTCCCCATACTTCTGTCCCCCAAAAATCTAAACTCCAAAAACTCTGTTGGTTTTTGGTCACCAACAGGCACATATTTCTCTAGAATACCATACGGCACACCTGGAAATCCTCTAGGGCGCACACTTTGAGAACCACTGTACGATATCAACACTGCAGAAACCTGTAGATAAAAACTGCTGCGTGAGCCCTGGCCAGTTGGCTCAGTGGTAGAGTGTTGGCCTGGCGTGCAGAAGTTCCGGGTTTGATTCCCGGCCAGGGCACACAGGAGAAGTGCCCATCTGCTTCTCCACCCCTCCCCCTCTCCTTCCTCTCTGTCTCTCTCTTCCCCTCCCACAGCTGAGGCTCCATCGGAGCAAAGTTGCCCCGGGCACTGAGGATGGCTCTATGGCCTCTACCTCGGGTGCTAGAATGGCTCTGGTTGCAACAGAGCAATACCCCAGATGGGCAGACCATCGCCCCCTGGTGGGTGTGCCAGGTGGATCCCGGTTGGGTGCATGTGGGAGTCTGTCTGACTGCCTTCCCCTTTCCAACTTCAGAAAAATACAAAACAAAACAAAACAAAACAAAAAAACTGCTGTGTGGAAAGCATATCCATAAAATCAAAACTTACCAGGAAGATGTTCAATGAAATGTGACACATCCATTTTTCAATCAGTTCTGTTTTTTATTTCAGACACCCCCAAGAAAACATCTGCCTATAGGAATTTACTTCACTGGGTCCCCTTGCTATCCACTAAGAACTACATATATTAAGTAACTCTTTATAACTGGTATGGGTCAAGTTGACCCAGACCGCTTCATACTCAGTCTATACCTGCTGTCACTGGGGAAATAAATTCTTTATTTCTTTATTCCTTCATTCTATCCTGGGCTGAAAGTGTGGACTCTGGTGCATACTACCACCAAGTTAATTAATTGCCCTGTACTGCAATTACTTCCTCTGTAAAAGGTAGTGATTCTTATGACTTCTTTAGTCAAGGGTTAGTATGAAGGTTTAACTACGATAACACTGGGGAACAAATGTTTTTTATTTTCTGTTGCATGAGGTTTTAGAAGTGTTTTTATATAAATCTACATCGCTGATTCCAAATCTGAAATCTGTTTTTCAGTGCATGCTCTAATTTTTATGCAATTTTAATTTCTCTTTGTTATAGTTAATGGCATGCTTGGTTTTTAAATTGGAGTTAAAGGGCAACAACTCTTGGATTGAACATAACCACAAGGCAATTAATGTTCTACAAACATCACTTTTATATAATTGTAGTTGTTTTTAAATGTAAAAAATTATTATCTGATAAAAACACCCTCTTATTTTGTTTTAAGATTTAATCATGGCTTCTTCAAGTAGGCGTAAATGTAAGAATAGTCCTGACACCTTCAGTTATATATGTGGCTGTTACACACTTCAACGTCAAAGGCGCAATATTTCATCATTTGTGACATGTGCATATATTGCCTATTTTCAAGTTCCCCTTGGTGATCAAGACAAGAATTGGGCTCCTCATATTGCATGTCATATTATGAGGAAATGCTTTGTGACTGGACAAAAGGAAAATGCAAAGGAATGCCTTTTGGTATTCCCATGGTTTGGTGTGAACCTAAGGACCACAGTAGTGACTGTTATTTCTGTCTGATCCATACAAAGGGCATCAGCAAGAAAAAACAGCCTATGATTGCCTATCCTAATATTATTTCAGCAATACAACCTATCCCACACTCTGAGACACTCCCAGTTCCAGTTTTCAATGGTTTTATTTCTTCTAAGGAGGAAGAAAGTGAACATGGTATTCAAGTGTATTTTGATAATATGCATGAGGAAATGGTTGTAGAATCTGAAGGGTCTTCTTCTGATGTCAAGCAGTCATTAACCCCTCAGCAGTTTAGCCAACCCAAATTGAATGACTTAGTAAGAATGGCATAAAAATTGTCCTCGACTTTCTGAAGTATGAGGAGCATAACTGGATTATTTGTGTGGCTCTGAAAATGGTAAATTTCCTGCTAGGACAACAGACAGGTTTCACAAAGTATTCTTGCTTTCTGTGTTTGTGGGACAGTCGAGCTCAGGAGAAACACTGGACACAGAAGGAGTGGCTGAAACGTGAAGCTCTGGAAATAGGGATGCAAAATATTGTGAATGAACCTGTAGTGAATTGAGACAGGATCATTTTCCCCCCACTTAACATCAAACTTGGCTTAATGAAGCAGTTTGTTCAGGCTTTGAATAGAGAAAGTGAATGTTTTCAACATATTATTTCTGCTTTTCTTGTCTTGTCTTTTGAGAAGATAAAAGCAGGTGTATTTGATGGACCTCAAATTCGAACCCTCATATGTGATGAAGAATTTTCCAGGAAGATGAATAAGGAGGAGAAAGCAGCATGGCAGTCTTTTGTGGCAGTTACAAAGAACTTCCTTGCCAACAAAAAAGCAGAAAACTATGAACTTCTGGTTCAAAGGATGCTGTTGGCTTTCCATAACATTGGATGTAACATGAGCATTAAGATTCACTTCCTGAACAGTCACCTTGATAAGTTTCCCAAAAATCTTGGAGCTGTTAGTGACGAGCTGGGAGAATTCTTTCATCAAGATCTGAAGATGATGGAAGAGTGTTATTAGGGGTGATGTGACAGAAAGATGATGGCAGACTACTGCTGAAGCATCAAATGAGATGGTCGTCAACAAGAACACAAACACAAGAGCTACAAATGCAAATTTTTGCCTGACTAGAATTTAAATTAGTTTTGTGCAAATTTTATGATTAAGTGTTTTAATATATTCTATTTTGAAATTGTATAAAAATTCTGATGCAATCATATCTTTTAGTGTATTAGTGTATTTACTGCATTATATAAATTATTATATTTTCACAAAGATGATGCCCAAGAAGACATTCTACTTCATTATGTTAAATTGAACGTTAAAAATTTTACAATAACATGAAAACCTAGAATCTTGAATTGCAAAAAAAACTGTAGCTTATAGAGAAAAATTAATGTCAGATTTGAGATCAGCACACTCAAATTACGTAAGAACAAGTGTTTTTGTGGATGCAACAAAAGTTTTGTTCCCCAGTGTAATCTGTGCACATCCATGAGCACAACTACATAACGGCCTCACAACTAAATCATCTTTATCATTCATTTCTTAAGCAAGTATTTTCTGAGCATCTACCATGTGTCAGGCTCTGCCCTAGGAGTACAGTCCTCAGGATGACGACTGATCTCATAGGAATCACATGCATCCCAGACCTCATTTCCCATTCTTGCCTCTCAGAGATGACAGGCAACAGAAAAGGACTCATCTTTTATGGGTGAGTTTCATGTCAAGTAAACTGATATCAAAGTGTATGTGTGTGTGTTGATATACTATTAATAGTAGTCATAATTATAATACCTTCCTCTTCAAGAGCACTTACAAAAAAGTCTGTGACATTTTTTACTTTTTGCTTTAATTATATCAGGGCTTCTTTCATGAGGGTTATTTTCCTGTCCTCATAATTTGACACTTTCCTCCTCAAATTAAATATTCAGAACCATGATTTTATATAGCCATTGATTTATCTATTAATTCCATATTTAATTCTATATGTTCTGGCAAAGAGTTTTTGAGAATAGCTTATAATAAAACAGTCAGAGTAAAAATTTTCAAACAAGGTAAGTGTGTGTGTATGAGAGAGAGAGAGAAAAAAATTTGTATACAGAGAGTTAACTAAGAAAGGTATAATAGCTGTGTGCAATACAGTTCTAATATTAGTTCTAATATTTCTAGAATCCAAGGAAAACAAAAGAAAAAAATGAGTCATATGATTCATTGCCCAGAAATAATACCCATATGATTCAATGGGGGAGACAATCTTTTTATTATTGTTTTTTATTTTATGGCCCTAAACTCTGAGATTACTTTATCAAAGGTGGTGAAGAGTTTTGGAGTGACACAGAAGACGCTGCCCTCCACAGAGACCCCCATTCTACTCCATAAAAAGACATACCTCAAGTGTCCATGTTGTATGTCCCCCGTTGTTCTGTCAAATCAATCCACCAGGAGTCTAAGGAACACAAAGTAGGTGACCTGGGACAGGAAGGGAGGGAGGGAGGGAGGGAAGGACGGAAGAGAAGGGGAGGGAGTTGCCTGGAATCTCAAGGAAAGAAGCATGCATTGCTCCCTTAATGTTTCCTTCTCCATTGTCAATATCTTATAACATGATCAGGTGGCAATGAATCAGGACTGGTATGGGGGGGGCGGCAGATTTAAGCACTTTTCCTCCATGTGGTCATTGTAAGAACATGATCTAATCAGAGGCCAAGTGTGCAGAGGGCAAGGTGGTGATAGAACGAGTGACACTTGTTTCCAGCGCCGCGCTGAGAGCTCTGCACACACCGTCTCTTGTTCAGTCACCACTACACTGTCTTGTTGCTGATATAATTGTTATTATCAATCCACTGCAAGTGAGGAATGGGGCACAAAGAGAATTCAAGTTAACATTCCCGATGCCACATAGCTCATCTGTGGCAGAGCTGCGGTTTGAATCCTGCACTCAGATTCCACAGGAGAGACTTTTATTCTACCCGTAAACTTTTCCCAGGGTTGTATGCTGAATATTGAAAAAAACAAACCGGTTTGTAATCACAGCCTTCACGAGACAGCATCAGTACAAAGATAGGTCTGGACTCAGAGAACTTGACTTCAAGCTGTGGGATCGGAAGTTTGTTAATGATTCTCTCTGAACATCACTTTCTTTGTCCATAAGGTGTGAAAACTAATAAATAGTTTTCAATGATGTTATGAAGATCAGAAATAATGTGCATGAAGTGCCTGGAATACAGTAGACATGAAATAAATGAGAACACCTGGCAGTGAAGAGTCAAGATCAGTCCTGTCCGCACTACGGAAGGGGGCGTATTTCTCTCAGAAAGAGGCCATGGATCTACTGATGACTCCGAGATATGTGGGAAGGTGTGAAAAACTTCCTAAATGAAGAATGAAGAAAAAAGCAAGAGTGGAAACAAAATAAAGAGGACCATTGTCAAGCATCAAATGGGCATTAAAGAAGTACTTCCACGACCCATTTAACCATTCCAACAACCTGATTTAGAAGATACTACGATTCTCCCCCCTCCACACCAGAAAAGTAAATTCCAGCTTAGAGCAGTTAATCAATTTGCCCAATCCATTATGTGGTAAACAACAGAACTGAAATGTAAGTTCAGGCCCCCTGATCCCAAACCCACTGCCCCGAGCCATTGTAGGTGGCATCTCAAGGAATTAGGAGATGAGCTCACAGGGCCATCCATGCATTGTTTATAGATATAGATATAGATATAGATATAGATATAGATATAGATATAGATATAGATATAGATATATGGATATAGATATATGGATATAGATATATGGATATAGATATAAATCTATAGATAGATAGATAGATAGATAGATAGATAGATAGATAGATAGATTTTTTTTTCTGAAGTGAGAAGCAAGGAGAGGCAGAGAGACAGACTCCCGCATACACCTGACCGGGATCCACCTGGCAATGCTCTGCCCATTTTGGGGCTTTGCTCTGCTGCAATTGGAACCATTCTAGCACCTGAGGAGGAGGTCATGGTGCCATCCTCAGTGCCTGGGTCAACTTTGCTCCAATGGAGCCTTGGCTGCGGGAGGAGAAAAGAGAGATAGAGAGGAAGGAGAGGAGGAAGGATGGATAAGCAGATGGGCGTTTCTCCTGTGTGCCCTGGCCGGGAATCAAACCCGGGACTTCCACATGCCGGCCAACACTCCACCGCTGAGCCAACCAGCCAGGGCCGGTCCATATTTTTTTTAATATTACTAGAGATGGCCACAAACTAGATTTTCCCCTTGTCTCTGCCACCAACTAGATCTACAACCACTGCCCTTCTCTTAGCCTCAGCTCCCCCGTTTCTAAAATGAAGCATTGAGTCTATTAGATTTCCAGAGCCCTTCTCAGCTCTAACGTTTTATGATGATTCTCCCATGCCCATCCCCACTCAGAGAACTCCACCGGCAACACAGACTGAAGGCAGAGCCCATATGCACGAAGGTTACCCCGTTTATATTAGATTCCACATTCCTGCAGGGGTACGTCATGTCTGTTGCCCTTCATTCGACTCCATTCTCCAATGTTTGTTTACAGTCATCGGAGCATGAACAGCTATTTTTAAACCTGGCTTTTCGTGTAAGAAGGTTCAAACTCAAACTGAATTTGATTTGTTGGAAAATGTAAATCCTCGGGATTATGGCAGGAAAGAAAAAAAGAGAAATGTAAGTCACTTTAATTACCCTTTGCCTCTCCTCTTCCCAGTCCCACCCCCATAATTCCACAAGCAAAGATGCCATTGGTTAAGCTGACTGTATCCAGGGCAGAAAAAGCCTTTACATTGGCCGCTGATGACCAAAGGTCTTGAAGTTGTTTACTTTATATTTTTGTTCAAAACAACAGGAAGTAATGTTTTAGGAGGCAGCTGGCTCCGGAGTCAGCAAATCCCAGGATTTTCACAGCTGGCTAAAGTGAAACATCTAATAGTCTTATTCAACTGAGTTGTTATCTGTCATGCTCTCTTGCAAAGAATACAGGCTTTGAAGTCAGACAGATGCCAGTCCACACCTTATTAGCAGAGCAATCTGGCCGAGAGCCTGGTACCAAGTAGAAATATCACAAATATGTCTTTCTGCTCCCTTCTGTTAACAACATGGGTTTTGTTCTGCTTTGTTTTTAATTTAGGGCCCGTCTGTAGACCGCAGTACAGAACACACGGTCCCTGATAACTGGGATGGCTGGTTTGTCTCTCTTGGTTACCTCCCTATCACTGAGCCTGGAAGAGTGTCTCAGAGTAGTTTCAATAAATGTTGGATGGCTTACTGAGGGCTTACATTCCTGGAGTGCTTTATAAAAAGATTAGAGAGGTTGCAGAGTTGTTGCCTAAGATGGTGAGAGACTACTAATGAGCATAGACAGAGGTTCTTTGGGGGGTTGAGAATGTTCTAAAATCAACTGTGGTGAGGCACAACTCTGTGAATATACCAAACATCATTGAGTTGTGGACTAGAAATATGTGCATTATAAGGGATGTGAATGATGTCTCCATAAAGTTATTTTAAGAGACCTTTTCTAACTCCTCCAAAATTCTTATTTGGACTGAAACCTGACACCAGTGATCGGAATAAGTTGTGGAGCAGCTGGAAACTACATGAACTGGGAGAAAAGGGTGAGGAATGAGGAGAAGGAATTCAGTGTCCCATTCAAGAAATAGAGGCCCCATGGTCCCATCCTAATGAAGACAAGCTCTTTTCCTCCCTGCACCGAGATACAAATCAGGACAAGCCTCAAAAAGATACCAAACATGGGTGGGACATCCAGGAGTGAGAGTTCCAAGCCTTTTCCTCATGTGTTGACTTATTCCAAGTGGTACCCTGACAAACTGTCAGCTAAAATGCTCTTGGTTTCCAACACGACTTCCAAACCCATAAGTTTTCAGGATTGCCAGAAATTCCTGAGTCCTGGTTATCTGATCAAGTCTTTCATATGAGAAACTACATACTTTGCCTTAGGCATACACTCTACAGGCATATTTTTAAGTGATTTATTCATAGACTCGACAAATAGTTACTTACCAGACACTGGGCTAATGGCTGGATAAAGAGAAACTGTAGGACTGAGAGTTCACACTTATTGAGCATGCAACATACTTCATAAGGATCAACTGAGTTAATTATCCTAATAACCATTTAAGGCAAAGACTGATATCATTAACCCCAATGAACAGATGAGTAAACTGAGGCACAGACTTGCTTAAGGTCACGCCCCCAGGAAATGAAGGACTTGACATTAGGCTGAGGCACATTGGCTCCAAAGCCTGTGCTTGAACCTCTACTCTCACTGACCTCGACTCTCACTGCCTTCCACGTGCTCTCTTTACTGCATCCTACTGCATATGACAATTATAAAGCTGAGACATCATTGTAAGCAACATAAAAAAGACATCATTTCATATTGAGTTGTGCAAGGATCATATTGTCTAATGACAGCTTTGCAAGTTCATCAAGTCACTCTTATGAGACCTGGGAGTAGGGAAAAGAGTAACAAAAAAAGGGACAAAGGAACAGATTATAGTTTAGCTGAACTACATACTGGATCAATTAATCCTCACTATTCAAGGAGTCTTTCTAACAATCCTAATGGATGTTTGTACTTCGCCATTTTTTTAATGATCAAACAAATAAACAAAAACACCCAAATTTTAGGTTAACTTTTGCACAGTTAAAAGTCTAATAAGTAGGGGGTGAAAATCTACATTTGAGCTCTGCTTTTACTGACTTCAAAGCTCCAATTCTTTACACTCCCTTTTTGATTCCCAGGCTCAATAACTGAAGAAGTTGAATCTCTGAACAGTGTGGGTGCTTTGTATTAATCATTAGACAAATTATAACGATGGTCAGAGTTCCATAAAGGAAGCGGGGTGAATAAATGGCCTTTCTTCCTCCCAGAACTACCTGTCCACAAATATAAAATGTCATCCTCAAACTCTCTATGTTACTTCTTTCCTTCTCTCTCTCTCTATTTTTTTTCTTAAAAATTTAGCCTTAAAATGTCTTCTTTTCTAAGAGCTAGCTGCCATGGAGACAAAAGCAGATGACCTGGCCAAGAGATCTTATCAACTGATTCTTAATGAAAATTTCTTTTCTGAATGCCAAGTATAGGAGGTGAGTCAAAAATGGGCATTTCCAAATGTTAAGGACAGCCACAGGTACCCTACGGCACTTAGATTTCTCAGTCAGCCCTTCGTTTGTCTATGCCAAAGGTCACCCTGAGAAGCCGCCTGATGACAGACATTATTTTGCGGTGGCTCAAAGCTTTCTGTAGACACTTAGCTTCCTTTTTTCCTTTACACAGAATTTTCCTAAGTCAGTGGTCAGTATATGTCTCCTGATGTCATATGCCAAGATGGCAAACTTATATTATTTTGAACAATAATGTTCCAATTAAAACTTGTAGTGGAACATTCATTTTGGTTTAGTTCTGCTGTCCCTTAGCTCAGTAGTCCCTTGCCAGCCCGCACGTTGGAATCACTGGAGAGTTTCAAAAGCCTCACTGCCTCGGTGAATCTCATCCCTGCAGATTATGACGGAAATAGTCTCAAGGGGAAGCCTGGGCTTTCAAAGTTTTTCAAGATCCCCAGGTGATTCTAATGTACAGATAAGATTGGGAACTCCATTAAATATTGGTCTCATCATTAATTAATGAACCGACTCTTGGGAGAGGATAAGCTAGCCTTCCTTTCCCAAGCTAGACTTGCTTCCTTCCTAGCTCCCGAGAGCTTAAGGCAGGAAAAGAGGGAGAGCCAATAAACCATCCTGAGCTGGGCACCGATTGAGTCAAGCACGACAGAGGGATTGATCTTTTGAGATTGTGCTCAGAGAGGCTGTATGAACAACTGCATCCTAGCACAGTGAGAGGTTGGAGAAAGAATTTGTCCTCCAGCTTTGTGCTCCAAGGAGCCTCTGACTCAAATGGAACTTATGGAGTAGGAGGCAAGAGGAGTTCAAGTAGGGCAAGAAGTGTGGGGTATTGGGTTGGGTCATGGGAAGTTGATAGGAGTCCACACAGAACTGGCTGCCACGAATGTGGCTTTGTTAAAATTGCTGATCAAGGTCCTGGCTGGTTGGCTTAGTGGTAGAGCGTCAGCCTGGCATGTTGAAGTCCCAGGTTCGATTACTGGTCAGGGCACACAGGAGAAGCAACCATCTGCTTCTCCACCCCTTCCCTTTTCACTCTTCTTTCTCTCTCTCTCTCTCTCTCTCTCTCTCTCTCTCTCTCCCTCTCCCTCTCCCTCTCCCTCTCCCTCTCCCTTTTCCTCTCCTCTCATTTGTATCTACAGAGAAAAGAAAAGTCCTGGCCCTAGGAAGATCCACAAGTCCAAATACCTGTCTGGGCAGATGGAATGATGGAAGAGAGAAAAGAAGAAATGATCAACCCTGTGAGTGGCCAGCACTGCCCTAGGTCTGATACAGGCAGTCTGAGTGCTGTAATTTTAAAAGTCATCACAACTGGCTCAAATGCTTTGAGCTAGTTGGCCCTGGGTGCTAAAGATGGCTCCATGGCCATGCCTCAGGCACTAAAATAGCTCAGTTGCTGAGCAACAGAGCAGCAGCCCCAAATGGGCAGAACATCATCCTGTAGGGGGATTGCTGGGTGGATCCTGGTCAGGGCATATGCAGAAGTCTGTCTCTCTACCTCCCTGCCTTTCACTTAATAATAATAATAATAAATTACTAACCAAATATCATAAAATAAGCAAAGTCAAGAAACTCTCAAGTGGTCCTTCTAGAGGGATCTGGCACCGGCAAGAAAGTTTTGCTAATCAAACCAGTGACTATCAGAGCCATTAATTGGTATGCAATTGGAGTTATATGTGATGACTTTTAAAATTACAGCACTCAGGCTGCCTGTATCAGACCTAGGACAGTGCTGGCCACTCACAGGGTTGATCAGTTCTTCTTTTTTCTCTCTCTTCCGTTCATTCCATCTGCCCAGATAGGTATTTGGACTTGTGGATCTTCCTGGGGCCTAGACTTTTTCTTTCTCTGTAGATATAAATGAATGCTATAGCCTCCATGTTTCGTGTCAGAATGGTTGTATGTGGATGACAATAGCAGTAATAGATTGCACTTTGGCCTCAATTCTAAATCACCATCTTCATTCTGGCTTTGGCCAGAAGAACCCTCTACTGAGGACACTCAGTTACTTATTCAGCTTTATTCAGTGACATTTCAATACTACTTGTTCCTTATGTAGAATCCCATAGGTGAAATGATGATTGGTTAGCATGAGTTGGACATCACTGGGTCATTGACCATAAATAGGCTTGAAATCTCACCCTTACACTTTACTGCAAACATACGATAGCATCTTCTGTGTTTCTAGGGATTGTGCTGTATGCCAACAATTTAACAAGAACCAGGCAGAGTTCTTGCCTTTAATAAAATTAGAAAGTAATGGAGAAGAGAGCCATGTAAATAGATAATCAAAATATAGAGTCTGCTCATTCTGTTCAAAGAGAGTTTGAGGTTGGGGAAGCACAGAAAGGATTTCAGTTTCCCTGAGAGAGCCAGAGATGGTATCAAAGACCCAACAATTAAACTGAGTCATCAGAGTTGAGTTCTAATAATAGTCGCATTTGTAGAACACGCTTGAAAATGTAAAGTACTTCCAGATCCATCCTCTTAGAATGTCAGCTTCACAAATGTAAGCAAAGCTTGTCCATCTTATTCACCACTGTATTCCCAAAGGATCCCTGGGACACTGAATCCATTATCAATGGGATTCTCACATCCCCCAGGCTTTGGGAAGAAGGTAGAAGAAATGTGTTCCAGAGAGAGAAAATAATACACAGAGAAAACAAACTCACAGATCATGACCTCTAGAGTTTGGACCTGTAGGCAGTCCAAGGAAAGAATCTCAGTAAGCTCTGCCAGGGTCTATGTGGGACACACTAAGGGGTAAGGCAACAGTCTGTCCCACATAATTCCTCCCAGCATGGCATTTAGTGCCTTAATAAACTGCTCACAAAAATTAGGGGATATTTCAAAACAAATATGAAGCAATAAAATAAAAAAGTATTTGATTTTTTTTTATTAAACAAGAACACCAGAAAAGCAAAGGACAAGTCAAAGAAAATTGTTTGAGCATGCAAATGAGATGCAAAACCAACTTGTATTTCATTGGTGAAAATGCAGCATACAAATGGCTGAAAGTAATGGGAGTACCTGCACGTTCCCTGATCCCCTAATTCACCATAGCTCAGGGGCTGGTCCATTTCTTTGTAGATTTATTTTAAAAATAATAATAATAATAATGCCATTACTGAGAGCTGTGCCTTAGCCTAACTTGTGAGACTACTAGAATGACTATTGATTTGGAATGAGAAATTACCATTACAGAAACTGTAATATTCACATTTTCATGACCAGCCTGTCCTACCATTGCCAATTTTGTAAATTACAGTTACAAATAATTGTCATGGTGACCAGAACATTCATGTCCTCATCATCAGACTATTTTATCCCTGTATAAGAGCAGAAATCAGAATCAGCAAATAGTTTAGTAAGCATAGAAACAGATTTTAAAAAGTTAAGTTGTTGAATGCTTAATGAAACTTGGTTAAGATTACATAATACAGTCTCCTCTCTATCAGGACAGTTGTATACTAGTGGAATCAGAATACACAACAACAATTATTCTCCACATTATTAATGGTTTTGCATAAGAAACCAAAATAATCAAAGATCATTAATGAAACTGCTCTCTCCTGGGTAGGATTTCCCCTTTGTTCCCAGTGGCCATTTAGACAAATTGCAATCATGTCTTACATGTCTGGTGGTCACTATGTTCCTACAAGCTGACCATGGCAAAATTCTTTGTGACCCTACTGTGTACTTAATACTTGCATTATCTCCCAATTTTGAGATATATTTAGTAGAGGAGTCAAGTGGGTCTTTGAGAGGTTAAATGACTTGTGCAAGTAGATGACAAAGTGTGAATTCGGCATTCCTTCAAGTTCATTGAAGTTCATTGACACACACTTTCTATACCATCTTCTTGGGGAGACAAAACACACTGCTTGATCAGATCACTAAAAATCCGTAGGAAACTGTGATTGAATGGGTCAAAGAGGCCATGCTGAAGGAGTGCTTAGAATGACATCACTGTGGGCCAAGGAGGCCAAAAGATTGGGAGGGAGTGACACTGAGTTGGGAAACATTTCTTGTCCTCAAGTGTTAGAACAGAAAATATAAATAAACACAGAGTGTATGAGTCACACTTCCTTCTTCCCAGATCCATAGTAGAACATTTTGCCTGAAGCCCAGATACAACCTCAGTATACTTCAAAACACAGCAATCCACAGCATAACATGCCATTTGCTGTTAGCCACAACTGACATACCAAACAGGAGCTAGGTTCCCCATCTCAGAGCTGGAGGTTAAACCTACAAGGTGCTAAAGTGTCTCAATGATTTGGTCTCTTTGGAGTAAAAAAAAAAAAAGACAAATTAAATGGAATCAGATGAATTTATTGTTTGATGAAATACATGAGATCCCAAATTAAGCATTCAGTGTGTGCGTGTGTGTGTGTGTGTGTGCGCGTGTGTGTGTGTGTAAACTACCCAGAGATAGTCAAGTAACTGCTAACTGCAAAATCAAGTAACTGCAATGATCTTTGCAAATGGCAGGTTCATCATTTCCATACATCCCCATAGCTGATGCTCCACTCTTGAATAAAGTTGATATTGTTCCCTAAAAAGGATCAATAGCTTTGGAGCTTTGGATAGTACTGTTAGTGAAGGAGATCTGAAAACTCATTTAAGATGCTTATTTTAAAAGGGTGGGTGTGGGATATTTGCCTCCAGAAAAACAATAGTTCCTAAGCAAGATATAAAGGAGACATTGTTGCTAAATCATGTCTTTACTCATACCACCAATCCTGAAAGAAGAGAGGAAGTCCAACAGGAACTAAGCCAGCTCATTTGACCCCCATGGCTGCCTCATCTCTGAACCCACGGAAGGAGAAGTAAGGTCTCAGTCTCATTTAGTCCTTCCGTTTTGGGGCATGAAAAGCTCAATGGAGTTAGGACTCTGTTCATCCATTCAACATCCAACAAAAATGCATAGCTTTGTCTACACATCTATTCATTCACATATTTAGCAGTGTTTAGTAATACATCAGCAAGCATTTGCTGAGAGATGACACTTCTCCAGGCATTCTGCTGGTAACTGGGGATATTATGCAGCGTAGAAAACACGATTTCTACCTCAAGGAGCTTATTGTATAGGTGAAGAAATGGTATTTGAAAAAAATATGCATGACAACTGAACAAACGATTATAATATAGCCTGGAAAGTCTAATGGTAGAATCGTACAAAATGCATCACAGAGGCCACTAATGAAAGAGCCCCCCAGTTCAACCACTTACCAAAGGCACCATCTGTGTCTGGGACACGTTCCAAGGCATCCGAACTTCCCCAAACCACGTGACAATTTATTTCCAGGTTCTGGGATCTTAGTGGATACCGCGTGTCCTCCAGTTTTGGGTGGATTCCAGTTTCTGCATCCCATATCTCTCCACAGTCAAGTCCGCTGGATGCCGCCCCCGCCCGCTGCTGCCAGCTCTGCTCGGCCCCAAGGTCATTGGACATGATTGACTTAGGAGGAAATGAAAAGCTCAAATCAAAGAAAGAGGCAGGGTTCTTTCTCATTATTTATAGGTTTTATGACTAGGTATGTAGAAAACCCAAAAGAATCAACTAGATTACTATAAGAGTAGGTACGAGGTGAATGAAGATTGCTGAAGTCTGAGGATAAAGGTTTTTTCTCTTTTGTTCCCTGTTGTAACCCCAGCACCCAGAATGATGCCTGGGACACAGTAGATGGAGAAACTATAGCTTCAAGGAATTAATGCATTTAAAATGCTTAATAATCAGCAGTCACAGAGTAAGGGCTTAATGAATATTAGCCAGGATTGCTGTTTGTCAGGGAAATGAAGAAAGAGATACTACCACACGGGCGGGCACAACCAGCCCGAGAAAGCCACCGCCGAAATGTTTCCTGCAGTGGCTCGAAAGAAGCCCTTTCTGGGAAAAGAGCTCTATTAAAAGACTACTAGTCAGCACCACCGCGGAAACCCATTTCCTCTGGCTGTCCATTCCTGAGGTCATTTTTAGATGTCCAGCCTAGCTGACTTCTCGTTTTCCCTTGAATTGTCACTGTGCCAGCAGTCTTGCCCCATGACAAAGAGTGACCAGGACAGTTTCAGCATTGGCCCCCTGCCATTTCTGCCAGCTTCCCAGCGGAGAAAAATTACAGTGTCTTCCCATCTTGGACACTGTCAGAGAAGGAAGGGGTTGGGTCCAGAGAAACGGCTCAGCTGTTTCTTTGGAATGAATGTTTGTTTCTTTATTTTTAGGTAAATTGTAGGCTTACCATGAACCTGACATTGAACTGCAGATAACGTTCATAATCAACAACCATCTGTAAAGTGGACACTGGGTTAGGATCTGACTCACAGAACTGGAGGCTGAGAGAGTTCCAGGGCAGAGCAGGGCACCATTTGAGTCCCAGCCCCCACGACTCCAAAGTGTATTCTTTCAACCAGCATAGAGTTCATTCTAGGATCTCAGTTTCACTCCAGCACTTCCCTAAGACTGAGTATAGTGTTCAGCCTTTCCTTCCTGGAAAGGGCAGGAAGGGAGACAAAAAAAGTGTAAATAAGCAAAGAAGAAGCAGTGGATGTGGCTTGGAACACCCTCCGACAAAGAAAAACGAACAGCCCTCTTAGCCCAGCCCCCTGGGGAAAGGAGTACCTGCCTGGCTTTCCTAACTCAGAATCTTAGAATCTTGACTGTTGTGGTTGGGTCGGATCCAGTCAGTCTAGGACAGTGGTCCCCAACTCCTGGGCCGTGGACTGGTACCGTTCCATGGGCCATTTGGTACCGGTTCGCAGAGAAAGAATAAATAACTTACATTATTTCCGTTTTATTTATATTTAAGTCTGAATGATGTTTTATTTTTAAAAAATGACCAGATTCCCTCTGTTACATTTATCTAAGACTCACTCTTGATGCTTGTCTTGGTCACATGATACATTTATCTGTCCCACCCTAAATGCCGGTCCATGAAAATATTTTCTGATATTAAACCGGTCCGTGGCCCAAAAAAGGTTGGGCACCACTGGTCTAGGGAATAGTGAAAGAGGCAGTTTGTGTAAATTGGTACCCCTGCACACTCTTTTGGAATTCAATTGTGCAGAATGTGCTAAGAATCTTATATTGCCCATACCTGTCAACATAATGATTTTAATCACCAAGGCCAACACATGGAAATATGGGGTGATTTTCCATTATCTGTTCACTTGACAAATACCAAGTGAGGATCTTTCATTAAAATAGGTATATTCTAGCCTGACCAGGTGGTGGCGCAGTGGATAGAGTGTGGTACTGAGATGCGGAGGACCCAGGTTCGAGACCCAGAGGTCGCCAGCTTGAGCGCAGGCTCATCTGGTTTGAGCAAGGCTCACCAGCTTGAGCCCAAGGTTGCTGGCTCGAGCAAGGGGTCACTTGGTCTGCTGTAGCCCCCTGGTCAAGGCACATAAGAGAAATCAATCAATGAACAACAAGGAGCTGCAAAGAAGAATTGATGTTTCTCATCTTTCTCCCTTCCTGTCTGTCTGTCCCTATCTGTCCCTCTCTCTGACTCTCTCTGTCTCTGCCACAAAAAAAAAAAAAAAAGAAAAAGAAATAGGTATATTCTAGAGCACCAGGGAAACAACTCTGAGCAAGGAAGACCAGAATCCTGCCCTCATGGAAATTAACTTCTAATGAGAAATGCATGGTTAAATATACAATAATACCAACTATTGATAAGGGTTGGAAAGAACATTAGGCAAAAAAAAAAAAGAAATAGACAATGAAGGGGAGGCCAGGGCAGGTGTCTCAAAGGAAGTGACATTTAACAAAGAACTGAATGGAGTAAGGAAACAGACTATGCTCTATGTGGGCACAGGTGGTTCCGACCTAAGGGACACTAAGTGCAAAGCTCCTGAGCTAGGGGCCAAGCTTAATGTGTTTGAGAGACAAGGAGACAGTGTGGAAAGGGGTGGTGATCAAGGGAGAGGTGAGCCCACTTCACAAAAATACTCAGTCACTTGTAGAAGTGTATAATTGTAAACCAGCCACATGTCTAATAATCCAGGCCTGGGTAAGTCAATTGCCATATATCTATGTTGTAGACAAGCGAACGGTGGCCCTAGAATTAGTCCAATGAAGGTCTGAATTCTGATTCTGCCACTTGCTACCTGGGTGACCTTGGAAATTCACTTATCTATCCACTCTAGTTGATAAATAAGGACAATCATGGCCCCACATATTATAGATAGATGTAGAGAGAAAAGCATTCACATTCTTTTGTAATCAGAGAGCTACCAGTTTAAAAAAAAAAAGGAGTGGTATTTATTACTTTTTTGGTCTAGTAAGTTAGCTAGGAGGTGGACTTGTGCCACACAGAGTAAAATACTAAGACCAGACACAGACTGGTATTCAGAGTCAAGTTTTAATGAAACAGCTGATATTTATTGAGTGCTAACTATATCTTAGGAGTTATCATAAGTGCTTTGCATATCTATTCTCATTCTAATCTAATGTTAACCCTGTGATATAGCTACTATTTTAAACCTCACTTTGAGATGAAAGGGGAAAAATGTCTGAGGACGAGGGTATAAAATAATTTACTTTGAGTCACACAACTTGTAAAATGTCCAACACAATTATGGAACAATTTAAAAATAGGTATCAGAAGCTTCAAAATGTGTCATGAACCCACTAAATCTAATTTTAATAATTATTTTGTACAGACAGAATATAAACTGTGGGAAAAATTGCAAAATAACTTGCATAATCATGTTTACTGAGAGGTAATTTGCAGAAGTAAATGCCTGGAAATAAAGTGTTCAAAATAGTTAAGTAAATTGTATAATATTTATTTAATAAAATTTTGTCATCTTTTAACTACTACAAATGAAGAGTTTTTAATAACATGAAAGAATATAACTTCCATTATAACTACAGGAGAAAAACTGATACAAATTATATCTACATTATACTAAAGACATACATAAGACACTGTGCCATCTTATATAAAATGTATAATAATGTGTTTATATCTATTGATATGTAATTTTTAATCCACTCTGTGAGAAAGTGATGAAGGAATTAAAACTCGAGAGAGCAAGAAGATTTTCAAGGCAATACTGTTAGTGTGCTATGGCCGGATAGCTCAGTTGTTTAGAGCATCATCTAAAAGCACAGAGGTTGCCCGTTCAATTCCTGGTCAGGGCACATGCAGGAACAGATTGATGTCCTTGTCTCTCTCTCTATCTCTCTTTCTCTCTCCCTCTCTCTCTCCCCTTCCTCTCTCTAAAATTAATAAAATAAACATTAAAATAATTTTTAAAAGATTATTAGTGTTAGTTTGAGCCTGTCTGACTTTAGAGCCAAACTCTCCCCAGTCCTGGAAACTGTTTAAATCTATCACTAAAGAGGTAGAATAGATACAAATTGACCCACACTTAGGTACTGAATATGTGGTTAGTTGGCCTGACCAGTGGTGGCGCAGTGGGATAAAACATCGACCTGGAACACTGAGGTTGCTGGTTCGAAACCTTGGGCTTGCCTGGTCAAGGCACATATGGGAGTTGATGCTTCCTGCTCCTCCCCCTTCTCTCTCTCTCTCCCCTCTCTCTAAAAATCAATAAATAAAAGAAATATATTTAAAAAGTCACTGGAATATGTGGTTAGCATGCCAGGATGGCTTGATTTTGTTCATTTTTTAAAGTGTGAAATATTTCAAAAGGTACTATGAACTCATCACTTGATTTTTTTCAATTTCAACATTCATCTGTTTGCTCCTTATTTTAAAATAAATTTAAAATTTAGGTGTATCTTTCCATAACTTTATTTCACTCAATATTATACAGAGTTTAGCAAAGGCTGATGTATAGTCATTCATATGGAAAATATAATAATTAATCAACATGTAATAACAGAAGAATAAACTTCATGTTTCCTGTACTCAGAACTGTAAACCTACTTTTGCTCACCTCTGTTTCTGATACTTATCTACTACATTAACAGGTATACCTTTATTTCATTTAACTATTGCCTAGTGATCCATTTGTATTCTAATTTATGTATGCATTCTCCTATTGATGAACATTAAATGCTTTTTTTTATCTCATTTATATTTCTTTTGCAAATACATAAAGTTTTCCCTTGGGTATATATCTAGACATGCAATTGTTGGATTATAAGATATAAATATATTCAGTTTACTTGATAGTACTTGATTTTTTGTTCTATCTGTGTTAGTGAGAATATACTAGCTGAAATAATAAACAGCCGCAGGATTACAGTGATTTAACATTTAATATGTTTTTCTCCTTTTCTGATCTTTTTCTGCTTCTGGGATCTCAAAGACAAAGACTGCCCCTCAGTAACTTCTGCCAAGTGGCCAGCAGGGATGCACTGGCATTTGATTCCCAAGGGAGTCTAAGTTTCCAAGGGAGAGAACATGAGAGGCCACCCCAAGTCAAGCATCTCCCATTGATCCACTTAGCTAGACCGCAGGAGTGGGTTTGCCATGCCTAAGGGGCTGTCACGGACCACCCTTTCATTGTGGGCTGGGGACGGGCAGTTCTCAGAGCATGGCAAGGAAGTCAGCCCTAGAAGGGCACAAAAAATACCCTCTCTGTTCCCATTGACATGGAAGATTCCTTCGCTTTCTTATTTGTGCGTTTTCCAGAGCCGCAGACAGACATTCTGCTTCTCGGTTAGTATACCGTAAGTATTTTTCAAATTTTCTTGGGATCATGAATTGTGGCAAAGATCACTGAGTTTCAGCTCTCAGGAGGAGAGAGAAAAAAATAAAGTTCAAGTGGAATAAGAGTAATACATCTGACCTAAAACCTCTTTCCCAAGACGAAGCAATTTTAGACAGATGGCCTTTCCAGGGTGATATATAACTTGAAAGACTTTATTTTGGAATGGAGAAAAATAGGAAGTTGTTGACATGTGGCCTTTTCTAAGCTTGGTGGCCTCTGTTCTCGTTTCAACAGGGGCATGTAACTATTATGGTACTTGTCATTGCCACAACCATCCAGTCACGAACAGAAACCTCATTTGCTGAGTATATTTCAAAATCTATCTGTCCGTTGAACTTTCTCTTTTTTCCATATATAAATGGTTGAAAACTAATATAGCAATTCATAACCTCAGCATCTGGACTATAGCCATAGACCAGCTGTATGACCTCAGGCAAATTAAGTTTTGGTTTTCCTCTCTGCAATATGAGAGAAATTATTACATTATTTTCAAAACCCCATTAAGCTTGAACCTTCTATGAATATACATGCATGTCAACACACATTTCAATCCAACAATGACCAGTGATGGCATCTAGTGAGGAAGAAAAAGAGGAGGAGGAGGGGGAGAAGGAGGAGGAAGGTCAACACAATGGTACTCATGTTGAGTGACCATTTCATGTCAGGTATTATTATAATCTTTTTATATCTTTTATCTCAGTGGTTTTCTATCTCTTTTACACTTGGGACCAATGAAAGGAGGAGAATTACTTTGGGACCACTAAGGCAGAAATCACCCTGAGCATAAGCCAATGTGACTAAGATCATTGAGTCTATAATCTTCATACAACATCAGAGTGGTTCACTCTTTCACCAATTGGCATGAAATTTCTGGCAGACTGGCACCAGAGATGGTGGATTGGCAGTTAAAAAACACTGCTTTATCACATTTGCTTAACCAACCACTATGCAAGGTAGGGATGGTATTGTCTTCATTTAGCAAATCAGGAAATTGAGGCACAGAGGAAGAAGGACCCGAAGCCAGTGGTGAAAGTACTGAGTCAATTCATCCAGCTATGGGGCTTCAGGGCACGGTTTGCAAATTATTTTTTCCTACAAGTCTCAAAACCTTTAGATATACATATCAATCTCCCTTTTTAAAACTCAGTAAAATGAGGCTTTTTTTGGGCTTATATAACTTTCTCAGGTAGCTGTAAGAAGATCAAACTCAAAAGCTGGTAGATGTCTATTTGTCTATCCATCAATCAGAAAGAGAGAGTGGAATAGGAGAAAGAATTTCTTCCCCGTTATAAAACTACATGCAGCAGACAGTTTGGAGAGGGACAATCCCAGACTACCCATATGGTCTGTTACTTTAAAAAGTTGTTTCCACGTGGGCAAATTATCTCATTTTGTTGAGCAGACTGAGAGAGACATTTAATAAATGCTAATTATGTCCTTTGCAAATAAACCTACAACTTGCTTTATTATATTTGCTCTTGATGATCATTAATAATATGGACCCTGTAATTTTCCAAGTTCCAAGCCAACCAGAGTCTTGCTAGTTCAATTGTTTTAGTTTATTCTATCTAGTAGCTTTGAATTTTTCACAAAAACAAAACTAAACTCAAACTAAAACAAAAAAATTTCCCAATTAGCTGATTTATTTTTAATTAGAGAAAGACTAGGTGGCTCTTGTGCAAACTGTTCACAATGGGTGTTTATAGGCACCGTCCTTTCTTGTGCTCCTTTCTACCTTGAATTTCTTCCACTCTTAAGACATTATTAACTCCTTTATACATGTATCAGTTTGCCTTTGCTGTGTAACAGGCTACTCCAAAATTTAATGACTTAAAACAATAACCATGTTTTGCCTATAATTCTGTGGTTCAGGAATTCGAGCCTGACTGGAATGACTCATTTCACTTCACAGGTGTTGAGCAGGTTCATTAATGTATTTTCAGTCTACTGGTGGTTGATGACCTCACTCACATGTCTAGCAGGGTGCTGAAAGTTGGCAGAGGCTATCACAGTGACACCAGCAGCAGCAACCCAGGAACGGCCACAAGGCACCAGCACTTTACCAGCTTCTTTACACCTGCCATTGGCTAGTGTACCATTGGCCAGCACAAGTCAAGATTTTTTATGTTGGATGAGAGAGTTGAGGTGAACGTCTCTTAGTTTCCTTTCCTGGTCTGTAAGGAAAAAAAAATCCAATTTTTTGAGCATTCTTTTTAGTTCATACAATTGTCCAAGAAATCACTCTAATACATTGATAAAGGAGTAATCAGAAAAGACCTACGTGGAAAGAAAACTAAGACATACTCTCACTGCACCTCTCACCCAATGCAAAAGTCATCTCAACAAGTCTCTCACAGAGGATGAGGTGGCTTGAACGCCGACACGGAACGCAGCGCAGTCAGTACCTTCCCAGAGTTCCAGCTCACACGTTCATTCCCTGGACAGTAAAAGAACACACAACACACATTTAATGAGTGCTTACTGAGCATGGAGACTCTCCTAGGCACTGTGGATAAGAAAAGAAATAAAACAAAGCTCCTAACCTCATAGAGCTTACATTCTAATGGGTGAGACAGACAATAAAACATCTAAGCCAACATACATGAAAAAGCAAAAACAAACAAAAAACCCACAAGGCATTGTAAGGGAAGGCAGTCCAATAATGCTTTAATAAGCTGGTCAAGGAAGGTCTCCCTGAGGTGGTGACATTCAGCAACAATATCATCTAAAGTGAAGGAGCTAGTCATGCACCGGTTTGGGGGAGAACATTCCAAACAGAGGGAACAGAAAATCCTAAGAGCCCCCCAAAAAGAAAATGACCTTAATATTGTTCCTGTAACACTAAGAAAGTCATGGTGGCTGGAACAAAGTGGAAGAAATTTATTAGGTTTCTGTTTTTGTTTTAGTTGAATTCAAGGCAAACTGCCTAGAACTTCTACCTAATGAACTTATTAGCTGTTAAGTCTTACTTAGTCCATTCCTCATATAAGTAATTCAACAAGTGAATAGATGCATGGATATGTTATCCCAAGTCAGGCAAGCTGAAAGGATTTTAATCTCAGGAGGAGATTACCACAAACCAGAAGAGGAACTTGACCCCTATGCTCCCAGGAGCCCTGACACTGACATTGACACTGAGGAGAGCTTCCCAAGCCCAACAACCCGGCGCCTCCATCTCCATGTCTAATGCCCACTCTCCTCAAGTACTGCATCAGGAATAACACTGGCCTCTCCCCTCAGTTTACGTATGGGAAAGTTCCAAACCGAAGCAATGCCTTTGAACTCCGACCCCAGCCATGCCCCCGAATCCCAGCTTTCTATGTATTTCTCACTCCCCTCCACTTATTTCTACTCTGCCCTCTGGAAATGCAGCCCCATAATCACAAAACTCCGCCATCACGCGCACATCTTCGCAGACCGTTCACTCCACGTCCTTTCCTTAACAGACCCCTCGCTCTCCTCCAAGATCATTGCTTCTCCAATAGTGCTTTCAACAGCTTGTTTAAAGCACTTTTGTGAAGTGTTATATACTCTCTCTCCAACTTTCCTGTTCCAACAGATGAGCAGTTTCTCTTACCCAGAACCACTCCTGCCTCTTACACTTTGGCTCTCATTCACGCCCTTCTTCTGGGAAGATCTTAAACAATATCAACGTTTGCTTTCTCCCTACATGAAATCTCATTCTGCAGGTCCTTCCCCATCTGCCTTGGAATTCATGGGATATAGCCCACCCTTTCAGAAACTTAGCCCAACCTCACATACCCTTTCAGTGAGGACCCCTTATCATTTCTTTTCCTTTTACAACCAAGCTCCCCACCCATTCCCCCACCCAAAAAAAAGGTATATTTTGTATGTACATGGGTGATGGGCACCAAGTCACATCCTTGAGATGCACCAGTCTGGGCAGGAGCAGAGGTCAGCTAGCTCACCCAACCCCTTCATTTTATGGATGAAGACCAGAAATGAGCAGTGACTTGTGCGAGGTCCCACAGCAAATTTGGAGAAGGACATTATGTCTGATGACTCTAGGTTCACTGGCCAGGGCTGCAAACAGCCTCCCACCCAAATCGTTGTTAAAGTATCCATATTTAGAATGTATTTCTCACTCTCATAAATTACACTTAATAGCTTGTATCAAATGGAAAAAGTAGTCAAGAAAATGGCCCAGGTACCATAAATCTGGCCACACACCAACTGCCAAGGGTGGAGGAGGCGGGAGGGATCAGGTTGGAAATAGAGCACAGACATCATTTAAGTTCCATCTGAAAAGGGCATTGCCTGACTTCAAATATCTTTAGGTTCCTCTCTTAGTGCCTTGATGTCTGCCATCATTTAAAACATTGTGTCTAAGAATCTTGAATATTATTAAAATATTTGGCTGTATTAAAGTCACATGACATTAGCTCATGATAAATATTTCTACGCCCCAACCCTGATTTATGAGAACCAGCTAGTAAATAGTCTCTGATTCAAACAGTGATTAACCATTATTCATGAAACCAAATGAGCCTGCCCTGTCACGTCATAAATTCAATGTAATATCATCTTGCTTCACTTTGTTTTATCCACAGTTTTATTCTAATTTCCATCTTCTCCCATCTCATTACAGACTCCAGGAGATGTGCACAAAGGAGCCTAAGAAGAGACATTTTCTGCCAAACCGTATCTTCAGGAGATGGTGAAAGTGATTCATGGAAATGCAGGAACTGACTGTTGTCAATGTCAGAACACCATCAGAAGTGGTCTTCCAGGGAAGGCGTGAGGTTAGCCATTAATCTCCTGCCTTGAATCAATTTGGGACTAGGCATTCAAAGGCAAACCCTAGTAATCCTGGAAAAGAATGGATTTAACTGTTGTGGGTGTAATATAGGCAGAATGTGTTTGGGGCGCAATGGAAATTTGTAAGGCTTTCTGACTATAGGGATGGTAAAGCTGGGAAGTGCATCATTCCTCGGGGCGATGGCTGCTTAGAGAGCCATGCGGTAAATTCTTCCCTCCACCAGGGATTCCCAGTCACTAGAGTCATGAGTCATCAGATTGCCTTGAAGACGCCTCAGTATAATTTGTTGCTATTGTAAAGGGCTTCCCGAGACTCACAACAAACACAGCGATCCACGTATTCAGCCTCCTTTCCTACCTTTCCCTGCTCTCACCTCATGTTCAGCTGCTGTCACTCTACTCTCTCTTACCATTGCTCTGTTTGCCTGGAAACTCATGTCCCCTCCTCTTGTTTCCCACAATTCTTCCTGAGTAGCTCCTAGTCATTTCTCAATATTTACTTCCATTATCCTCCTTTATGAAAAAATGTCCCTAAGTGTGTATATATATATATATACATATAGACCTTTATAGCAACTCTTGTCAAACTTAATGTGTAAACAAATCACCTGGCCACTTCGTTAACATGCAGGCTCCCATTCGGTGGAGATAAAGTGGGGTCTGCATGTCCGGTAGACTCCCAGGTGATGTTGATGCTGCTCATCTATGGACCGCATTTCGGGAACTAAGACTCTACAGACTGGGGCACCTTGCTAAGTTCTTACAGCACCCTGTGTGTTGAACTCTTTTGCAATGGTTCCGGTACACATTTATCTCTACCAACAAATAAGAGTCCTTGGGGTCAGAAACTAGGAGTCTTTCTGTTGCAAGTGACAAGAATCCAACCAGGTAGAGAATGAGGGAAAATAAGAGGGATGTTTTTGCTCAACCAACGGAAACAGAATGTCTAGAAATAGCGAGGGTCAGACACAGCTGAACCCAGGTTGTCCCGATGACGCCGTCAGTGTGCACTTATTTACTCTCTGGGCTCTGCTTTAATCCGTGTCGGTTTCATTAGTGAAAAGCCAAACTGGTCAGGTTAGCAGCCTCAAGAGAGACACAAATCAAAGATGTAGGGGTGCTAACAGAGACTTGTTTGGGCTACAATGACAACTGTGGTGATAAGGAACTCACCTAACCCAGAGAATCGGGGAGTGTTCGGGGGCATTGATGGGAGACCAGGAGAGCTTCTCAGCAGAGGTGACATTAAACCTAGGTATTGAAGGATGACTCTTAGTTTCCTGGGGAAACGCATCCAGGCAGAGGTCACCCCGTGTGCTCCCTTATCCACTTTATTAATAATATATACAAAAATTGGCAAAGCCAATTTGATATCCAGATAGCTGGGTTTTGTAATGCCCAACATCAAGGTTTGGGGAAATATCTAAATGTTCTGAGGACAATCATGAAATCTTACTGCTGGTAAGTTAAATGCCATCTAACCTCATTTTACAGATGAGAAAATAAATGGAGACCAAGAAATTTGTGATGATCAAACACTAATTGAGTAATACTCTTTCTGAAGACGTTAATAATTCCCCTGCTATAATCCTAAATACTCAAGTTAATACCAATACAAACAGAATTTCAGGTATCAATAAAATAACTATTCCAAGGGAGACAAGTTACCTTCTAATCAAGATTTTCACAAGCAAAGGAGGTTTATAAGAAATAAGTCCGTGCACATTTTAGAAAAACGGCAAAATGATAGTAGCACATAGTGTCATAAATTCATTCAGCAAATATTTCACCAGTCCTATGGGTCAGGCACAGTTCCAGGGAAACTGAATGATTTCTGAAATTGAATGAGAGATTGCCTCTGCCCCACAGTGGAAATCGTTATTGTAAAGTTACTTTTAGAGAAATTAAAATTTCCCAAAGCTAAGAGGGTATTAAAACAGAGAATAATAGGTTTGAGGGTAGTTATAATATTAGTACATTAAATTTGTTTAACTCAGACATACCAGAGAACGATTCAAACGTGCATGTCTATGTGCCTATATACACAGGACGCAGCTGAGCGCACCGGTTACATTTACTAACCCTGAACCAGATTTTCTGGATACAGATCCCAGCCCCATTGAGACCTAATTGTATGGGACAAATCATTTAACGTCCTCTGCCTTAACTCTCCCGTCTAAGTAATGGGGACAACTGAGTGCAGGTATTTTATAATGGCTGGGACGTTAGATGAGGTCACGCCTGGGAACTGTGAGTCCTAGAACTCAGCACGTGCGCCTCGGTGCTGGCCGTCCCCACGGCGGATGGTTCAGCGCTCTGTCTGCCCTAAGAACACGTGCTCCCGAGGGAGGAGGCGGTGGCCTGTGGGGCTCTAGTTCCCTGAGCATCCTCAGCTTTAGCTTGTCCCCTGGTGGGAGGAGGTCAGACCTCTGGGAGTGTCACCCTGGGGCCCGGCCACCCAGCACGCCCTTCACTGCAGCCTCGGGGATCCAGGACTTTCTGAGGACACGGGATTTCCCCAAGAGTTCTCACTTTCGAACCTACAGTCGTGCGCTGTGCCTCCAGTGTCTGAGGAACAGTGTGATGACCCGGCAGGGCCCTGGGCTGCGGCTCAGAGATTTCTGTTCTTGTTCCAGCTCTGCCATGGCCACCTTCTGGACGCGGGACACATCCCTCACCTCGGTGTCTCTGCTTCTGCTCCTGTAAAAGGAGCATCACGTCAACCATGATGCCTCTCTGCCAGCGCTGCTGCCAGGATTAAATCAGAGTGAATGTGCTCTGAAAACAAAAGGTGGAAATTAAGGAAGAAGGAAAGAAGAAAGGGACAGAGGGAAGGAGGGAAGAGAGGAAGGCTGGTGGAAGGTCTGTCTGGACCTCACAGACATCAGCCTACGGAGGTCACTGACTTGGGAGCAGAGACGGAGTGAGTAAACCAGTTCCTGCTTTCTCTCTCTCCCCTGCATAATAGCAGACGATCAATATTAGTCAGCCCTAATGATTACCTTGTTGTTATTCCTTGTCATCGATATTCAATAACAATAATTGCCATTATATTGTATACCCTCTATAACACTAATAATAGCAAAAACAATCCTTTATTTTAGAATATTACTTAACAGTTATAAAATGTTTTCCATTTATTAACTTATTTAATTGCAAAATAACCCTATTAGATGGTCAGGAACGTGATTATGACCCTTACTTTAAATAAGCAAATTGGGATTCAGAGAAATGAAATGATCTCTGAGACCTACCCAGGTTAAAAAAGAAAATTAAAGCAGGACTAGAAGCCAGACCTTCAGACTCCTTTACAGCTGTCCTTTCCCAAATGAAAAAGTTATGCCATCATCTCCTCCTGGATTGAATAAACCCCACCTCATGGTACGGAGCACAGGAATACCCACGAAGCACTCTTAGACTATACAATCTTAATTCTCTGGATTTTTGTAAAGGTTAGAGGATATTTATATGCATATAAATATAAAGGATATTTATAAACTGAAAAGTGCTGGATAAATGTAAGACATTGTCCCATTGTTCTTATTTCAACTGTCTCACATGCCTAAGGCACAGCACAAGTCTTTACAATACTGAGGAGTTTGGGTTAACTGACCCATTGTTTGTCTGTGGATTTCACATTTGTCAAGTAGGAGAGAAACCAGACTTCATGGAGCAATTAAGCCATCGTAAGCCAGGTCAAAGAAGATGTTTTGTTAGAAGAGATGGGAGCCAGACATATCCAGCTACATGTAAATTATACATGTGTCTGCTTCAGAGATTGTATCACCACTCTTTGTTCAGCTTGACCCTAACCCCACAGACTCAACTCCTGCTTGGGCCAATCCCCTTCACTTCCACAGTTTTAGCCAATAGGGCAATTTCCTGTGCCTGTTAGGGAGTCTGGTCAACTTGACCTGGGCCAAGCAATTTATCGGTTTTTATTTAAAGGTAGATCATTTGTTTTCCTCAATAAGAATGTCTAATTCATGGAAAACCTTCAACAAGAAGAAGATTACATTCTACTCACAAAAACTAAAACAACAAGCACTGACCTTTAGGGACGCACATGAGGTGCCATAGTGGAAAGAACATGGCTTTTCCCATCAAAGAGACCAAGTTTCTGTTCCCAGTCCTGCACGATAAACTCCAAGATCAAAGTATGTTACATAAGAGCTATTTTTTTTGTGTGTGCAATGCTTACTATGTTCTTGGGTCTGTTTTACTCCTTTACCAAGCTAATTTCACAATGTCCTCATTTAATTATGCACTTGTTCCTTAAATATTTAGTGAGCAACTACTAATGCAGAAAGCCCTGGACCGATAGCATTGAGCCCGGAACTTACAATTCATTTAGGAAGACACATACTGAACAAGAAATTACAGGTATGGTCAGCATCAGTAGGGAGAAGTTCAGAATTCTGTGGAACCATGAAATAGAGGTACCTGGTCCAGTTCACCATCCGGGAAAGATCTAAGGCAGCGGTTCTCAACCTGTGGGTCGCGACCCCGGAAATGGGCCAGGCCAAGAAAAGTGGAATGAGGGAGGGGCAGGGCATTCCTGGTGAAGGGAGAAGAAAATGTGATGGTTGTGTGATGATAAGAAAGAGTATGTGGCCCATTTGAGATACTGAAAAAAGTCCAGAATGACTGAAGCATGAAAAAGAGGGAACAGGACAGGCGACAGGGCTGGCATGGCGGGTGGAAACAAAGCTTTGTTAAGCTTATGAAGAATTTTGAATTTTATCTTCAGAGCCATAGAAAACCATAAAAAGCTTGTAAATGAGGGATTTATAGGATTATATTTGAGATTTTAAAAGTTCCCTCTGGCTTCAAGAAAAGAATGGTTTTGAGGCAGGGTGAGCAGGAGACAATGCAAGGTGACCAGAAGTGAGTAGGTAGACCATGGACAGAAATGGTGGGGTAGAGAGAAGCAGACGCGCTCGAAAAATGTTTGGTGCATAAGCAACAGGACTTGGCTGATGGTGTGAGGAATGAGAAAAAGCTCTAAAGAAGAGGCAAAAGTAGCGCCCAAGGGTCAGACTTGATCCATCGGATGATTGGTGGTTCCAGTTATGAAGGTAGACTAGACTGCAGAGGTAACAGGGTCTTAATGGAAGGAAAAGGGAGACCTGTAGACATGAGGGAAGAAAACCAAAGCTAAGTCAAGATTGTATCACTCAGGTTGTCCAGCAGTTGCATGGGTGCATGGCAAAGCTAAGATTTAATTAGACAGTCCAACTTCAAAGCCTTAGCATTTTGCCTTGGAGCATTGTCTCTGCTGACCTCCTGAGCGTCGGTTTCCTCATCTGCAACACAGATACAGGAATGCCAGCTTTGTGGGTGATTATTAATATTATTTATTTAAATTACATTGTTTTTCTAGGAGGGACTCTCCCACTACCTGGAGCTGCTTTAATAACTTCCCAAATTAATGGTGTCCAATCGCCAACACAGAGCAAGATGTCCAAAGATACCAGAAAAATTACAATTTGTGTTGAGAACAGAGGGCAGCATTTCTAGGTACACTCTGCTCCCTCTGGCCATGTTGTACATTAATCCCTTGAATACACTACGGCGTTCAGAAGTCCCTACTTGGCTACTGGAGGACAGACAGGAGTCTTGCTCCCTTCTGTATCCTCAAGGCTTGTTAAAGTAGCTGGTAAGTAGGTGACAATTCATACGACTTTGTTAACTAAATCCCTCCCTTCTGTAGAGCTCCAGAATCTCTTCAAACAGCAGAGCCTGTATTGTCATCATATCATAATACATTGTACGGTATCATTCACTTTACAGAAGGCAGAGAAGTAAGCGAGTGTCAATTATCACTACAAAGTGAATTATTTGTCCTTCACGCATTATCAGATCTCCAGATACTCATCTATTTTATTTGTTCTAAAGAAGTCAGTGAAGAGCTGCCGGCGGTGCCAGTGTCTTACAGCAGAAGAGTAGGTTGCTGTCAGAACCCAGTTCCTGTCTCCTCACTGCCTCCCACTTCCAGGATTAAAGCGAACAGAACAAAAGGCGGCTTATATTGTCAAAGAAATCCATCATTCTACAATTTACTGAGCTCCACGGCCATGGCTTACAGATCTCATTTTTGGGTGGGAGGGGAGGAGCAGGGAGAGAGAGAAAGCCACGAGGCCCGTGGATCGCGGTAGGTCCTTGGTGATTGTGTATTCTGCAAATGAATCATCAGATACTCTCAGGGTTTCTTTCCAATGTCACGGTAAGCAGGGAGACTCCATCAGACCCTGGACTGATGATGCCCACTTTGGTCAGGCTCTGGGCTAGTGTCTGGGTGTTCCACGCCCCACACCTTTCCAGGGAGTCGAAAAGTAACCAAGACCTGACCTCCAGCTTAGTTCTGATGCTTGACCATTTTTCTCTGCATTTCTGTTTCTCTCATTTCCTCAAATGCCAGCCTGTGAAAAGCCATTGGTGTTTTCCTCTTGTGCTCTAGATACCTGATATTAGTTTATTTTCTTGAAAAACAATTTTTTTTATTGTGGTAAGAACCAAAATATGAAATCTACCTACTTAAAAATTTAAGTGCACACTATAGTATGGGTAAGCACAGGCTCAATGTTAACAGCAAATCCCTAGAACTCATTCCTTTTGCATATGTGATATTTTATTCGCACTGAAGAGCACTGAAGAAGGTTATATAAGAGAATGGGGACTGGAGGACACGAGTTTCTCTTCCATCGTGTGTGCCCTAGGACACAGGCTTGCTCACTCCCTTTAGCTTGAGTTTCTTCGAAGACAATAGGAGTATAATGATCACTTCCCTGCCTGCCTCACCTGGTATGATGAAAGTCATATGAGACCACATTTGGCTTCACAAATATTATTACTACATATTTAAGCACTCTGAGGTGCTACAATGCTAGCGTGTTAGAAATATTTACATATTGGGAGGAATAACAGTATAGATCAAAAGTCAAAAACTGGTGACTCATGGGAATCACCCAGCCACTAGATGTGTTTGATTTGGCCTGCATGGTGTTTTTATATACTGAGGCCAGCACTTAAAAAGAAGGAGAATTGATATTTTAAAAGAAAAAAAATAAAACAATTCTAGTTTATCTTGAAAACTAAAGATCTAGCAACACAGATTCTGCTTTTCCCAAGGGGAACGTTTGGCCAGAGCTGAGTAACACCTGCTCTTTTGGGAAAATCCTGAGCTCTATAGCTCACTGCAGTTCCCACCTGTCACACAGGTCCATGTGCATTTACACACACCTGTTTGGCTCTTTGTCAGTTAATTGCCTGGATCTCGTAGCCATTTTTCTTGTGCCCCTCTGGTGTAGCTAAAACAGAGCAAGAAAATCCGAGATTCAAATCCTGGCTTTTCCATTTAATACGTAGGTAACTGTAGACAAGTATTTAACCCGTCTGAAATTCTCAGTCTTCTCACTTTGCACACGGACACCAAGTTATCTAATAGGTAGAGTTTGTGAGCTTTAGATAAAGTGTTCATACAGTGTCAGTCACATCGTCATTAAGAGAGGTCATATTATTTGAAATGGAATTCATACTGGAAGAAAATTATAACAAAAGGAAGGTATTTCTAATGGTAGAAATTTAGGCATTGGGGAAAAGATGTTTTCAGATACAGCAATTTCAATATATAGGACCTGAGCGTTATGGAGGACAGTATAGCAGCTACTAGAATATTAGTGATTAATACAAATAAATAATGATGTGTCACAATTGCCAGACTGTCTTTGACAGCCCTCAATTTACAAACGGTGATTACACTGGCCTCAGTGTGTGTGTGTGTGTGTGTGTGTGTGTGTGTGTGCGTGTTTTTTTCCAGCTCTTCTGTTTTCCCATGTGTTGTGCTCTCCTCAATCTTGCCGAGTCTTATGCATCTTCAAAATCCAGTTTGCATGTCCATTTTCTGAGAAGTCTCCTCTGACACCTTCAGGTTAGATTAGCTGCTCCATCTTCTGTGGCTCCCTGGCACTGGAATGTTCTTCTATCACTAACAATAATGGCACTGAGTACTATTTTTTTTTTTTTACTATGTATCTCACTCAGTATTGTGAGGCCCTCAAGGGCAAAAATGGCATCTGTAATGAATAATTTTATGTGTCAAATTAGTTAGACCATAGTACCTATATATGGTCAGATATTATTCTAGATGTCTCCATGAAAGTATGTTTTTGATGACATAACATTTAAATTAGCTGACTTTCAGTGAGGTAGATTATCCTCCAAAATGTGGGTGGGCTTCATCCAATCAGTCAGAAGCCTTAAGAGAAAACAATGACCTCACTAAGCAAGAAGGAATTCTGCTTCTGGACTGAAACTATAAATCCTTCCCTGGGTTTCCAGCCTGCCAGCCTACTCTGCCAATTTTGGGCTTCTCAGCTTCTACAATCTTGTGAGCCAATTGCTTAAAATAAAATTCTTTCTCTTTCTTTCTGACTCTAAAACAATGTCCTATTAACCTTCATTCTCCTACATCAGTGGCATAAGCAGGCAGTGAGGAGTTGTAGAATGAGTGAGCAAACAAATTAATATGTGAATGAATGATATTATGAGAAGATTTTTTAAATTATATACATAAAAGGTTAGGTGGGTTCACCTCCAAGGTCTCTTTTGACTTTAAAAGTTGTGATTCTATTCCTATCCACTTAGCAGAATAGCTTTCTTCTCTGAAATCACAGAAAATTTAGGCAATCTCAAGGACAGAGATATCTAAATGCTAAATTCACCTTTTCAAGTACAGTGCCTGATACTTAGTAGTTACTCAGTGCACGAGTCAACTGAATTAGGTCAGATGGTGTTGAATGATTCCTGAAGTCTATCTGTAAGTGTTCTACAGGGGCCTCTCATACGCCTCAGGTTTACTAAGAAATGATGACCTGTTTTGCTCATTTGCCATATTTTCATAATTTTTAATGTATCATACTGATTTTCATAGAACATTTTTAATAAAATTCTTTCCAAAGTTTCTCAATGCCAACCACTAGTAATAAATGTTAAAATAGATCACGGCCAATTTGGAGGTTATTTTTCTTTTAATTAGTTGAATGGTGATTAAATTGGTGAAAAAAACTCCAACTGTCTAAATGGGAAAGTTCAAACTTAAAAAAATGACGTGGGCAATGTAGTTTCCATTTGCTTACTGTATTAGTAATTATAAAAATCTTGACTATTTCATGACATTTAAACAACTGAGCTATATAAGGTAGCATGGTTAACCTTACTCTGTGAGTCACGAAACTGAGATCCAGAGGTAGTAATAACTAACACAGACCATGTTTACTATGTACTGGACATGGTTTGACATGTTTTAAATATATGAGCTCATTAATCTCTGGGACTATCACAAAAGTCAGGGGCTATTACTTTCCTCATTAAAGATGGGAAAACCAAAGAGCAGAAAGGTTAGGCGGTCTGTCTGTGATGGATCATCTTATATGTGGACCCAACCGGACCAGAGAGTGCCCGGAGATCTGGCTGCGCGTTGTGTCCGGGTGTGTCTGGGAAAGTGTTCCCACATGACATCAGCATTGGAACCAGGGGATGGAATGAAGCACACAGCCCACCTACCCCCCACATTGTGGATGAGTCTCATTCAATCCTTTGAGGGTCTCAACAGAACAAAAAGACAGAGGAAGGAAAAAGTGGACTTTTTTCCACCTGACAATGCGGGGACATTGGTCTTCTCCGGCCCTCACACTGAGACTTACACCATCAGTGCCCCTGGTTCATCAGGCCCTCCGACTCAGGCCGGATTACACAACCCATTACCCAGCTTGCGGATGGCAGATGGTAGGACTTCTCTTAATAGGATCTGGATCTCATTGGTTCTGTTCCCCTGGAGAACCCTGACTAATACACTGCCCAGGGTCAGACGCTCAAAGTCACAGGGCTAGCCAATTTGGGGCCACAACTCAAACCAGATCCGTCAAGTCCAAAATCTGTCTCCCCCTGCATCGAGCTGCCCCCAGGTCACTTTATCACTCATGAAATGCCCATTCAAAAGGCCTGTGGCAGCTACTGGGCTTGATTTGCATTTTCCCTCAGACTAGATACCTTGGAAGAGTCGATAGGAAACCCCTTCCCTATTAAGTCCCCTTAGACAGAAGAAGCACAAAGTCTATCTTCTCTCTTTTATTCGCCATATTTGTATGAGCATCATGGTTCTCTGGCCATGGACTGAGAACCCTGAGCCCCAGTCAGTACAGGGACATTGAAAAGGGAGAAAATGCAGAGTTCAGTCCAGGCTTCTCAGCGAAAGGACACTAACAAGTGGGTGTCAGTGTCTCCTGCACTGAGGGTCTCAGTTACCATAGGATTTGACAGCTTAACTTCAAATGATTTGGCAGTTTTAACTGAAAGGCATGTTAGTTTTTGGTTAAAAAAAAAAAAAAAATCCAAAAGAAAAAAAAAACTTTCTAGGTTTAAGGAATATTCTTTCTCCGTGAGACCATTGAAAGTCTAAAATATTTCCCAGCAAGATCCATTTGTTCAGCTATTAATATACTTTATTATTTTTCCACCATGGCAAGAGCCTAGTTGTTCCTCTAGTCGTATTTCTCTTCAATGGAAAAAAGAAATCATTATCATTTCAGGCATCAAAAATCCTATTTTCCTTCAAATGAACAGAAAATGGAAGCAAAAACAGGCTTTGTGATGTGAAAAAAAAAACAAACAGAACCCAAACTGAGCATGTAGGCTTAGCCCTATCTCAGTTTTCCCACCTATAAAACTGAATTAAAAATCAGAAAAGAAGGTTTAGAAAATGCAACTGACCCTGAATAAAATTAACATCAAGTACTTAGAGCAAATGACCTTTACTTAATTTTAAAGATTAATTTTGACCTTCAACTGTTGATCAACAATCTTATGTTATATATCAGAATCTTTAGAATACATGTATCTTTAACGCTGTTCTCCCCCAGCTAGACTGCAAGTTCCATGAAGCTGAGGGAGGTTACGGCTGGTTCCCGGGAAACTAGAAGTCTGACGGACACCCCCAGAGCTCTGGGGGCCACTACCATCCTCGCCCTCAGAAAGAGGGCCTTGGCGTCAAGGAATCCAGGGTCTTGTCAGCCAGGCAGAGGGAGGTTGCAAAAATCAACCTCAAGTGTCACTTTCTGAATCATCTGCCCACGGTCTGGGCCCTTCCATCTCTGTTTGCCCTTGGATACTCAGGCCCTGGCTGGGTCTGCAGCTGGCTCGCATGTCAGGGCATCCTGACATAGCAATCACTCTGGCATCCCAAGAACTCTGCCTGCCCCATCTGGGAGCTTCCCAAAGCAGCAAGCTTCTAGCTGTCTGTGCGCTGGAGGAGCAAGATCAGCCACAAACAAAGCTTCAGCACAAGGCGGGCAGTGTGAGCCCACCCATGCCGGCCCGGATCCAGCTGGAGACACCGCTGGGCACACACCTCTGGTCGGGCTCCTCTGAAGCACCCGGTCTGCAGGCCAACCGCAGGGTGACTGCGGCAGTGAGGGTGGAGGGAGGGAACCCGGAGACATGGCAAAGGGAGCAGACTGGGGGAGGGGCACAGAAACGTCTGTGCAGAAAAAGACTGTAGTGCTGGAGGTCTACCAGTGGATTCTCATCCCAGCTCTCTTTGTTTCTCTCTTCGTCTTGCCACAGTGCCCTTCCAGAGCATGCTCTCTCCCCTCCCCCACCACCCACCCATCCCCCACAGTTTATCCCCTTCCCCGGCCAAGTTTCATCTCTCTGCCAGCAAACCCGGCGGAAGACGCGGCCTCTCTGTGCCAGGACGACTCCATGCTGATGCCAGGGCCAGACTTCGAGAGCACTCGGTCTCCTAAGACCTGTTACAGGCAAAGGCGCTTGTTCAATTAAGGGAAGGCCACCCTGGCAAAGCCCCAAGTACTCCAGCCTCCCCCTCCCCCTCCAGACTTTGATGCTCTGATGATCCTATTGTCAGATCAATAGCCCATCTGCTCCTTGGAGGCGCCTAAGCCATCCTGCGCTAAATTAAAACAGATAGGATCAATCCGCGGTTAATTTCTCCCAACCAAACAATTTATCTCTCTTTTGGATGCTCCTGGAGGGTGAATTATATAATCCTGACACACCATTAGAGCTCCCTGACTAAAGAAAGTCCTGCTCCAGTGCCCACCTGTTCTCTTTATCAGCAGTTCTGTGGCATGACAAAGCCGGAGATTTACCTGAGAGCCACCCAGACCTGGCGTGAACCTTGCCAAGTCTCTGCCAGGGCACCGCAGAGAGGGGCAAGGGTCTGAATACCAGTGCATGTTAATCACCTTAGAGGAGGACTTGAACCCAAATGTGATAAGCTGAGCATAAGCTTCTATTTCTGAATAATCAATTGCCATCATTGGTATTTTCGCCACGTAAGATAAAAAAATCAGGACACCTATACCAAAATGGCAATGGAGACACAGGCTTTAAATCTAAGTGGGAACAAACTGGAGGTAGGGGATATAGACATATACAGTCATAATAATAGGTATTATTAATAATAATACTGTCAGGCACTTATATATACTAACCCACATTCTGCTAGATGCTGTGAAACTGAGGCTTAGGAAAACTAAGTGACCTGCAATGTCACAAAATGCATAGACGGTACAGTCGGGGCTTATTACCAGCAGGCGTGCACAGAGAGCACCCTGCTATTTGTTAGAATGTTGGGGTAGTCCCATATTGGTTGATTAAGAGCAGCAACGCCTAAGCCCCTGAGTGTTTCCTCCATATAATCCAGCATACTCGCCCTAAGTCCCTAAACCTGGACGCCTGGTGCTCCCTTATAATGCAGTAACTCAAGAGGTAACACAATGTATCAGAACAGCTCCAGGATGCTGCCCAGTGGTTAGGGCCAGCATCCATGACAGTTGTTAACATTTTTATTAATGCCAGGGTTTGTTCCCAGGGATGCCTGACTTGCAAACACATACTCTGAACCACACTTCTCTTGTTCCCAAGAGGACAGAGGAGCAATGGAAGGAAGTCTGGAAGATGCAAAGGAAGGGAGGAGGATGGATCTGGTAGAGCATTCGTGAGGTCAGACCGGCCCACCAGTGGTTCAGCCCTCTGGGAAGGGTTTCTGCAATGGGGTAAGTATAATAATAACCAATACCTATTGATCACTTGCACTGGTCTGGCTCTGTTTGAGCCCTAACTATTATTATTCCATTTGATCTTCTTGGAAAAGATATTGCTGTAGTGTCTGATGAAGAAAGAAGTACAAATGAGGAGAGGTACTATCCTCCAGATGCACAAAGAGGTTGAGTAACTTGTCCAATGTCACAGAATTAATAAGAATGGTGCCAAGGGTCAAAGTCAGGCTATTAGGCTTCAGAGGCTGGGCTGCCAGCCAGTTTACCATCTTGCTTTCCAGAAGGAAGAAAGAAACAGGAAAGAAAGTCCCTCACAGAGTAAAAGCACAGGCAAGGGGGTTGTTTCAGGGACTTGTTCCTGGTATCGGCATCAAGGCTACTTGCCCTCAGCACAAGGATGTGTGCAGAACAGTGACTATAATGGGGAGAGCAAAACTGTTGACACCAAGATTCTTTGGACGGTTAGAGCAATACTGTGGGAGGTGATGTTGGCTGTAATTGTCTACCCACAATCCATTTCTCTTTATTCTAGAAACACCACCTTGACTTCCATTTGATATGCCATCTTTTCTATACTCCCAGTAAGTAATATGGCCACGATGCAGCCAATCAGAGTAACCTTCCCCCGGCTTAGTTTAGTGAGTGTGCATGAGGGACAGATTCTTGGAACATCATTTGGAGCAGCTGGATCCAGCTCTACCTGAACCAGATGCTCTGAACTTTTCAGGTAAGGAAGTCTTTCTTTTGATTAAGAGGAACCGAATTGGATTTTTTGTCATTTAAAGTAGAAAGAGTTCTGTATTATACAACTATAGACTCCACAGAGGGGAAAATTAAAACAGCCAAGACCAGTTTGTTAAGATCAAAACAACTTGATGAGGAACACCGCTCATGAGACAGCCCCCAAAACAGGCTTTATTTTTATCAAACTCTGGCCAGTCTACCAGGCTGATTTGGCACAAGAAATACCCTTCATCACCATCTGAAATGGTAAAATAGCCTTAACTTATCATCTTTGGAAAAGCTTTAAAAGGAAAAAAATGACCAACTTTTTTAATGGAGAAAAAGGAAGGGAGAAGGACAGAGATTGAGCTCCCAGACTAGGACCATGAAGCAGCAGGATCCCATAGCCAGTGTACTGGGAAAGTCTAAAGGTGCTTTGCAACAGGATCCCATAGCCAGTGTACTGGGAGAGTCCAAAGGTGCTTTACAGCAGGATCCCATAGCCAGTGTACTGGGAAAATCCAGAGGTGCTTTGCAGCAGGATCCCATAGCCAGTGTACTGGGAAAATCCAGAGGTGCTTTGCAGCAGGATCCCATAGCCAGTGTACTGGGAAAATCCAAAGGTGCTTTGTAGCAGGATCCCATAGCCAGTGTACTGGGAAAGTCCAGAGGTGCTTTGCAGCAGGATCCCATAGCCAGTGTACTGGGAAAATCCAGAGGTGCTTTCCAGCTGTGTGGTGTTATCCTGGATCAGCCTGGCCCAGTTGGGAAAACAGATGTTCACAAAGACAGTTAATACGGGGAATTGGTTAAAAAGTTATTGGAGGATTGACTAATCAAAACTTGGAAATGATAATACAATGAAACTACCGCAGAAAGAGCCTACATTGATACTGATTGAAGGGAAGAGTTTGGGGTTACCAGGAGCCAGAAGCTCAGAGAAGCAGGTGCAGGGAACAGGGACTATTTGGACTGCCTGGGGAGGGAGTGGTGCGTGGTAGTTTCTTTCCCTCCTGAGCTTAGAGGAAGGGCTTATAGATGTGAATTTCAGCCCCACAGGAAGGATGCTACCAGGCTTCCTCTGAGGAGTGCAACGAAGCAGTGAAAGAGGCTGGAAACTGAATTAACTGTTGCTACTGGGAGAAAGGAGTTTCTGAGAGAGCATGGATAGGATCTGTGACAAACAGAAAGAAGCAAGTCCCCATACCCTCCTCCTGCCTTCCCGTTTCTCTCTAGGGCCCCTGTTGGGAGAAACTAACACAGAGCCAGCAGCAAAAGGAGAAATAAAATTTGCAGATTCCAAACTTCGCAAGCAGATTATGAAATTATGTTTATCTGAGACCTATGTATTTTTATTGATCAATGTCACCCCATTAAATTTAATTTTATAAATCAAAACAAGAAAAGAATATGGAATTATGAGCTTCTAGCTGAGAGTCAGTGGTTTAAAAATCAACCTATTTCTACTCATCCAAAAACAGTCTGCCAAGTAAGGTTGTAGAACTCTTCTGAAAACCATTGTATTCGATAAAATCATGATGATGATAATGTCTATTGAGTATTTGATCTATGAAAAGACCTATGCTGTGTGTAAAACACAGAATAGTTTGTTAATCCTCACAACCCTAGTGCAGATACTATCATGATTTTTATTTTATGCACAAGAAAACTGAGGTCAGTAATATTTTCAAGGTCACTCCAACTTCAGCCTTTTAACCCTTAGCCGACATACCTAACCATTACATATACCTCGTCTAATTCTCCTCTTCTAGGAAGCCTTTCCAAAGCGCCATTGCCCACTAGGTTTTATTTCTCCTTCCTCCATATTCTTTCATATCCCCATTTAAATTATTGTACCTGTCACTTGTGGAATTTGCTTAAATAAAGTCAGCCCAGCCTTTAAGACCCATGTCCTCTCCTTTTTGGGAGACTGCACACGTGTACACATAGACTTCTTGAGTAACATGATTGAAGGCTTTATTTTATAAACCCTCCTCTTTGTCTCTATCTCTAGGCACTATATTGGGTGCTCTGAACTTTATATGGACTACAGAAAATACATACACGTAATCAGCCTTGGAAATGTTCAAGAAACACCCATGCCCCACATTGAACATCAGCAAAGCCAAAGAGGAGCTTGGGTTCTCTCAATCCTTCTGTCTAACTGAGTTGCTCTCAGACAGACTGAGTGATGTGCCCAGTTATCTCAACCATAAGACAAGGGGAGAATCTTAGTCAACTCTACCCAAATCCCAGTAGGAAAAAGCTCTTTGGCTTACTCTGTGGTTTCTTTCTTTTATGTGTCCCAAATCACAACTTCTCCTCAGATCAGAAGCAGGGGATCTGAAGGTGTGAGTGGCCAGTGCCTGATCTTGCAGGGGTGTGGGCACTGGATACAGCACACATGTGGCTGGAGACCCAGTTGACCCTGAGAAGGCAGTGGTTTGGTTATTCTGGATGCCATAGGCACGTATCTAACATCTCAGGTGAGCCTATCTCGTGGTGAGCTATAAAATTACCACAGGAAAACCTGGCCGATAGATCTCCATGACCTCCAACCAATTCATTCAAGGTCACAGAGACCAATACATCATTTAGACAAGCCATTGACCTCCATGCCCCTCGGTCTGACCCTCTCTGGCACAATGCCATTATTATTGATGATTATGGTGACCCTAGAGAATCTCAGACTGAAGGTGAGATTCTGGGTTCTAGGCCTGCATTCAAACCTACTCCCTGACCCTGACCCTGGGAAATCTCTTCCCATCTCTGAACTTTCCCATGCATAAAAAAAAGGAAATTCTTAAACCAGTTCTATTTATTTAACTTACTTTGACTTAATGACCATGGGGGATAAAAATACAAATATAAATGCCTTTGTCCCTTAAGAACAAAAAAATCCCACTGTTATAGACAAGAGTTATGTACATGGAACTGTTGATAGTGGGATTGTGATCCCTCAGGCCCTGAAGGAACTCCTATTTAGACAGGGAGACAATCTAGAATCCTCGAGCAGAAGACTTCAGCCCAAAGTCATAACATAGGAAATTTTGGACTCCAAGCCACCTCTCCAGATGGCCAGTGCTGCACAATTTATTCTACAGTCACTGCTTCTAGACACACATGTCAGAGTCCAATGACAATGCTCTGTCATGCACCAAGTCCCTTCTCATAATCATACCCAAAACTGTAGGGCAACAAACATATAAGCAATGTTTATTAATTTAGTGAATATTTATTAAGTGATGACTTGATTTGAATTGTGCTTTAAATACAAACAGCCAAAAATATAGCCCGTACTTAATCAAAATTCTGTGTTTGGGGCACTGACCATCAGCTTGGCTCTCTGTGGTTGTATAATCATTTGCTTGTTTGTGAGAGTTTGAATTATAGTAGCCACAAAGAATGTGGGATTTTTGTTAGTGCCAAGCTAATGTCCTTGGTGATAGTGGAAAGGTAGTTAACTCCCTGGTTCTTTTAATTTCTCTTGGAATTTAATTACAAAACTGTTCTAGAAATCCAAGCTAGGTAATGATACCAAGTGTTTGGAGTTGATGAATAAAAGCCAAGCTGGTCCAATCACTGGACCAAATCCTACTGCTTGCAGTGAGGACACAGTTGTCTCAGAAAGCAACCGTGGGGGTGGGGGGGAGAGGAGCCCCTATTTACCAGGTCCTGGAAAAGTCAGAGGCACTAGGCAGGCATGCCTTGTCCTGATGTTCTCCCCACGTCAGCTGTCTCTGTGTTCTCTTTCCAACTCACAGTTCACAATCAGTCATTTATTCTTTCAACAAGATTTTGTGAGTGTCTAGTATGTGCCAAGCACTATTTCAGGACTGGGAACACTGTGGTGAGCCAAGGAGACTATCTCCAACTTCCAAGACTCTTATGTTCCTTGGGTTTGTGTGTGTGTGTGTGTGTGTGTGTTGTTTTTTTTTTGTTTTTTTTTTTACTTTATTTACTTCATAAGGAGAGAGACGGGAACATCAATCTGTTCCTGTATGTGCCCCAGCCGTGGATCAAACTGGCAACCTCTTTGACTCAGGACAATGCTCTAACCAACCGAGCTATCCAGCCAGGGCTATGTTCTTGTATTACCTCTGGGAAGCCCTGGACGCCCTGCCTTTCCTTAGAACAAAGACCGTCCTTCTGCCCTTGGGTCCCCTGTGCTACTATGGGACTCACCTTGAACAGCCCCTTTCATATAGTATTTTTATTGTCTTCTGTGTCTTTCTCTCTTTAAAACCTGGATTAGCTCAAGGACACATACATACCAAGATTTCTCTGTATCCCTCATACCTAACATAAAACCTGTCATAGAAAAGGCACTCAGTCCTTGCCTTAAGCATCTAATTTATTTATTTTTATTTTAATTCTCCCTGCTGTGATTAGACCAGCCTAAACCCATCAGCCTATGTACCCTCACCTGCCAAGAACATCTGAGTGAAGCAGACAACAGGCTAATAACATTGTAGTCTTGGAAGCACACAATGCTTCAGTTATATAGTTAATTCACATGTATAATTTTGTGCCTTCTTCTTAAAACATAGAAAAGAAAGCTGTACAGAAAGAAACATGAATGACTCAATGGAGACAGGAAGCTACCCTTCATCCAAGGTGGAAGCTACAAAAGGAAGAGAGACATGTGGATAATTATAGACCACTAAGAGTCACATCCCCTCCCTCTAGTTCACCCTATGGTAGCCTGTCGCTTGGACAACAGCACCATGGGGTCTGTGCCCTCCCAGAAGGTGAAAATTGAAATTATGATGGCTACTAGGCAGGGAGGCCAGCTGGGAATGGACAGGGCTGTTGGCAGAGGCAGTTGCAATTGATAATATCAAAGATTTAGCAGAGAGGAGAGGTAGGAGGCTGTCCCACAGGAAGTACCTTTTCCGCCTCACATCCCCACGTGGAAAAGGGAATACTGTCGAGGGTAGGAGACTAAGTGGACAGATGGGTTGTCCCGAATGTTCCAAGTCAATATTGGCTTCTATCAAATTCTTGATAAACTCTTGGTTACAACACTAAGGTATATGTTTTGTCCTTTACTTCAGATCATTTTAGCAGGGATGAGGAAGAGGAATTATGCCCCCAATGAATCGCCCGTGCCTTGTGCCACCTGGAGATATAGGAGAACAGTGGCAGGGATCTAGGTGTTAAATGCATAACAGTCCTATCAGCTAGGTAGTACCTGGCCTCGTTTAAAAACGAGAGGAGGGAAATTGGTAGGTGTTAGTATCTTGCCCAAAAGCACACACAACTTGCAATGCAAGAGCCAACACCAACCTAGGATGACTAAACTCAGACTTCACCTTCTCCACACCACAGTCCCTGAGCAATCTTTGTCAGCTTCCACATTCCACAAACATTTATTAAGAGATTCCTCTCTGGAACTTTGAACTTGGGGGGGGGGGGTGTTAAAAGAAACAGAAACCACGGACATCCCTTCCTTCTTAATCAGTGCGCGCACCCAGAGCGTTAACGTTCACCTCCCTGTTAAGTGAAACTCCCCAGCATCTTCGTTCGCAGACAACAAAGATTGATACAATACACCCAAAAAAATAAAATTTTTAAAAAAAAGGCTTCAACCGGCTGTCAGAACTTTAATTAAAACACTTATAGATCAACTGCACTGCAGCAAATTGTCTGTGCCACTGTTACTATAGCAAGACGGATGTTCGCTGGGAAAACAGGCCAAGGACTCTCCCCTGGACTAATGTGTAATTTCATAGCCATTGATTTTTTACTTTGGAAATTCTCCCCTGGCTCCTGGGAACTGGACCTTGTTCTGGGTGACCTGGCAGCAATGTTACTTTTTTTTTTCCTTTTTATGGAAGTAGAAGACAATTTCCTAGGCCCATTCATATTTTATCTTCATTGCCCTGACTCGAAACCAAACCGAAGCCATGGGAGGTTGTGGAGAGTCTCGGGCAGAGGCTTCCGAGGGTCAGAGGCACAGAGCAGGGGGTTTGAATCAGGAGGAGGAAAGTGGACAAAGCAGAGAAAGACCAGAGCAAGGAAATGAAGAAGAAATGAGGGAGAGAACTAGGAAAGGTGGGTTGAATGTCTTCCTAAGACTGAAAAGAGACTCATTTCAATTACTACACCAGGTAAAAAGTTATTACAAATTAACTGGAGGACATTTTCTAAATCATTTATCAAGTTCACTGAACAGTATTCATGCAAGTAATGGCTTATGGGTGACCTCTCCTGTCCCTGAGCCCAGATGGGATTAAGGGAACAATAATAACTCATCGCTCACTCTCCTGCCTCCTTCACTTGCCTCACACTTCAGCGCCAATTCAGAATGCCACCATTTGTGACTAAGAGACCCCAGCAGGAACCTCCAGTGGCTCTGGAACAAGTTTATCTCTGTTGCACTTGGCATGTCTGTGTTCTCACCCTTGCAGTTGCCCTCATCTGCAGTGGACGTGGAGCCAGCAGCGGGGTCCTCACCATTGCACCTGCCAGTGCCCCAGGAACGGAGGTGATGTCCTCAACAAGGGTGCTGCTTCCGAATGCTCCTGATGTTGCCAGAGTTCAGGGACTAGTGGAAGGAGTGTTCCATGTACGAGTGGATCACCAGGCAAAAAGAAATGCCTGCACCCACTCTGTTCACATTCCCTGCCACTTACCTTCAGACAGGTTCTTTCACATCTCCTCTCTTCCCTAATTGTAGAAGAGGGGTGAGAAGTACTGGGCTGGACGAGGAATGAATGAGGAGATAACGCACATGCACCAGGAACAGAGACGGCGCCCGACCTCCACGGGCGCTCCTAGCCTCCCTTGCCTTCTCTTCCAGGAATAAGAACACTGGACGTGGGGCAAAGACACTTGGTTTCCATTGTCTCACTGAAGGCCATAAGGACAGAGTCCCTCTAGCTTTTTCCTGGGTGCTCACGAGGCACTGAATGTGTGTGTGTCACCAGAATGCATATGGTGAAGCCCTAGTCCCCAATAGGAAGGTATTTGGAGGCGGGGCCTGTGGGAGGAGAAGCCTACTAATGGGATTAATGTCCTTGTTAGAAGACACAAGACTGAGTCTCCCAGCCACAGGATAGAGAGGGCAAGAAGGCGGCCATCTGTAAACCAGGAATAGGGCTCCCACCTGAACCTGGCCTTGCTGGAGCCCTGACCTCAGACTTCAGCGTCTCCAGAAAGGGAGAAATAAAGGTTTGTTGATTAACCACCCAGCCTATGGTATTCTGTCATAGTAGCCTGACATGACTTAGACAAGGTATCTCCATGGGACTCAAGGTTGGGGCAGGGACAGATTTATGCAAGGGACACCATGAGGACTTCTTATCCAAGGTCTCCCACAAACAGGCAAGGACAGTTTATACATGCAGATGCACACATGCACACGCATGCATACACACACACACACACACACACACACACACACACACACACACACACACACACATCACCTTCCTCCTTTAGTCCACAAAAAGAACAAATAAAGAAAGAGAAAAGAGAGCCTACAACGAACAAAACAAAGCGAACGTCATGCTAACTGTCCGGTACCGTCTGCACACGAGGCGTACCCAGAATTCCTGATTCTCGGGTCAGGCTCAAGGCTGCCTGTTGCAACATGAGCCGCCATCAGGCTAGAGCCAGGCTGCACCTGCATGGCGCCCTGAAGTCGTTACCCGTTCCAGTAAAGCTGAATGCCCACCCACACTGCCAGATGATTCAAACACACAGCCCTTCCTCCAACTGTGGGCTCTCCAGGTCATCGAACGCCTGTCTGCACTTCTGAGATGTGTAAACCCAGTACAAGCTCCTGCAGACATGAAGCAGCCAGCCAGGTGCACAAGGTGGACGGGGCCCGGGCCCAGACTCCACTAAGAGGCTGGTGTCGTGATGTAGCACCCGTATCGTAAGGAGAGCGCCCATTGCTGTATTGTTACCAGTCAGCAGTCAGAAAACCGAGGCACAGCCGGGTCAAGGTCATCCATGTCAAGGTCATCCATGTGGAAGTGGAGCTGGGCACAAACACTGATCTAAAGCCCATTGCTTGCCTCTTAGAAAAGAAGGAAGAATTTAGAAAGAGAATTTAGGGAGTCCATGCACTTGGCGGGGAATCTAATTACTTCTTCGTTTGCATTCATCGCTGACTGAAATTTGGCATTTTCTTAAAGCTTGAATGTAAGCAACAAACCACGGAACTATTAACAGTAACTGGAACTGTCATCAGTGAAAATCATAGGTATTTTCATATCACATTACCATGCTGCAAATGCCACAAATGCCATTTAAACTCATCACCACTTCGGAATTATGGTAGTTATGCAACTTGCTGCTAGGTCCTGTTATTTGATGTGTTTTTTAATGATGAAGCTCACAGGTTACCATAACACAAATCTTTTCTTTAATATGTTGATGACTGTATTTAAATATAATTGATTTTATTTTGAATGTTGTCATGCATATGGGCTAAGATAATACATATTATTTCACATTTATTATGATAAACCTTCCTGGAGACATTTAAAGATATTATTCTCAGAAGAGGTTCACAGGCATTGCCTAACTAGCAAAAAGATTCATGGGTCAAAAATAGTTTGGAACTCCTGAAGGAGAGAGTTTCTGCAGGAAGGACAGTTGGGGAAGGACACAGGGCTGGGGGGGACGCAGAGAGGTTGGGTGACGTGAGGTCAGGTGTGTCTGCATGTCGGTGGAAGCAAAGAACGACAGGCTTCTGAGGCTCGGTGGCACTAACTCCCCTCAAATTCTTAAATAGTACTCCGGTAGGAAGATAATAGAAAACATTTTCTTGTTGGGCCCACGCCTAGATGGTGTGGGCTATGCACTGCCCAGTCAGCAAGCCACAGCTACTGTTCAGAATTCTAAATAATGGACCTCTGGCAAAATAATTCTCCATGTTCAGCCCTTTCCAGCCCCCCAGGTGGCATTTGGGCTTTCTGTGTGCTCTCGTGTCAGTGACCAGCCTAGCTAAATTACTAGGTTTTATTAGTACTATTCAATAGATTTCAACCAGGATGTTAGCGCTTCATAAATGCTTGATGTTTGAACTGTCTCCAGAACCATTAGCATCTTAACTGAGGTCTCCGGTACCTTAAAGCCAGGGTCAGAATCTCAGACGCCATGCGCTAAAGGGATGGTGTGAGTGAGGATGAAACCAGTTGGCTTGGGATCCATTGGATACATTACGTGCACTCTGGGTTCACCCATGTCCTTGCCTGTTGCCCCCATTTTCTTCCGGACACTGAGTCTATGTGCCTCTATATTGGAATGACGACCGGTGTGTTTCCAGAGCTTCCCATTGAAACCAGAATCCCATGACTTTATGTAATACATCTTGATTCTTTTATGCTGTGAACCAAATTCAGCCAGCAGTGGAAAGGGTAACCTCTGGCTCCCTAATGCATGGACCGTGAGGACATTTCTAAGACTGAGGACAATTATTTGCACATTGGACTCCCTAGATCTCTCTTAAATACAATATCAGAACAGCATTTGACAAAGGTCTTTCACATGCACGATCATATATGCCCTTAGAGAGTTGGGACAAGTGTTAGAGGTTCCAATCTACAGGTTAAAAATTGAAGTCCTGAGAGGTTGCGTGATGAATTCAACAGTGGAGAGTGAGAAAGGACCTGAGTTGGTCTACATTTTCAGTCTCAGATGGCCTCACTACCTAAAACACCCCTGGGAGTGTCAAGTGAGAGCCTTCCTGGCTTGAGCTATCTGGTCTCTAACTCTCAGTGAGATACATTTAAATAGTTTGAAACAGGAGCCTTGGCAACCTGCAATTTTGGCATCTAGTACAATTGCTTCAACTGCCTCTAGTATTTGATGTTCTAATCAGTTGGTTTCATGCTTTTTAAATGTTCACCTACAATATGGGGCAAAAGCAGGTTTATAGTTGTTCATATGGAAAATACACAATAAATAATAAATAGAAGTACAAGAATAAATTCTGTTGCACATACTCGCAACTATAAACCTACTTCTGCCCCACCCTGGACGTCCTGGTGTGCGGTGAGATCTGAGAAGTATCATGGAACAACTCTGACTCTCCATTTGTTCAAAGATTTTTAACAGGTTGATCACATCAGCAGTGAGCTCTGGGTCCCTCCCCTGTCTCCTCCTTCTCAGAAATGTGGCCACCACTCGCTGGCTTCTCTGGAAATAGCCACTTGCCGTCCTGATAAATCTTAGGCTCCCTGTGTAACCCTCATGCATTTCCCATTTTCCCACCAAATTCCACTGTCCAAATTTGGACTCCCAACTTGACCACAGGCAGATACAGTATCACTTTGTGGGATTTTCCCAGCTTTTCCTTGCGTTATGGTTGCAAAGCCTGTAACACCAGCTGCGTCTGAGCCAGCCCTCCAAAAAAGGCAACTGTGCTCCTCAGAGAGTCACAGAGCAGACGCTGCTGCCAGCTCCACTCCTCCAACGGCCTTTTCAGGACTCCAGGGCCGCTTCCAGCTTTCCTCCCCACTCCCCCGGTGAATGATCGGGGCCCCTTCAAAGGCTCAGAATCCTTTTAAAAGGCCAAAGGAAAAAAACAATGCATACTTTCCTCTTTCATTTACTGGGACTCCATCTTTTTTTCCACCAACAAGACCTTATCATTCTTTCATTCATTTAATCAATACACATTTATAAATTGCTAACCATGTCTCAGGCATTTCTGTCAGGGGTTGGGAAAAAAACAAACTAAACGAGACAGGCAGCTATTTCTGCAGGGACTCATCAAACCACAAGGGAAGCAGAAATGGGATAATAGTAATATTAATACCCATCCACAGTCCTTTATCCCAAATTCTTGAGGCCAGAGGACTTGCAAAATTCAGAAATTTTCAGACCTTAGGAGACATATGTCATATATATATATATTGTATATTACATAGGACCCTGTTATCAAATCTAATTCACATATGATTTCCAAATAGCCTCATATCAGTTTGGGTCATATTTTGCCCCTCAATTTATTTGGGCTCCAAACTTACAATTTCAGAGACTGCTGGTTTAGGAATTACAGGTACAGGATTGAGGAACTCTAACAGCATTTATTTATTAAGTGTCTAACTATGTCCCAGGAAACTGACGTCCTAGCTCCTTTAAGCCTCTGAACAGCCCTTTAAAGCAACTACTGCTGCAGGATATCATTCTCTCTATTTTAGGAAAGGGAAGCTCAGGGTCACGGAGGTTAAGTAACTCTCAGAAGGTCGTGGAACAAGTAAATGGCAGGACTGGGACCCTTGTCTGTTGGTACCAGAAGCTGTGATGTTTCCATGATTCAAAGCCTCTGCCTCTCTTGGGGGCCACTTGGATTCCATCGAATGTCCCCTGGAAGCCCTCTCCACTTCCGGTTCCAAATGCCTCCCTGGTTTTCCCGAGGGGCCTCCACGGCACAATAAGCCCAGCCTCACCAGTTTGTTCGAAGTGACAAGCTCCCATTGACACCTTTTGGTTTTCTCTCAGTGCCTCACTGCAGAACATTTTGGGATCAGATGTATCTGGGTTTGAATTTCATTCCTGGCCCTAACAGGAGCTTCATAAAGTCACTTAACCTCTCTCTGGGAGTGTTTCCTCATCCTTAAAATGGAATAAAAGAATAGCCCATATGATTAGAGGTACTATGGGGATAAAATGAACTAATTTGCGTAGGGTGTTGAATTTGATGCCTAGAAAATAGAAAGTGCTTGACAAGGGGCAGCAGTTACTGGTGTGATTATTGTTACTTTTGTTATTATCATTACCGTCAAGTTATTGTCTGAATACATTCAATGCCTGAGGTAGCATACAAAGTGAATTAGAGATACCAGCATAAAGAAATCTATTTCAGGCCTGACCTGAGGTGACATGGTGGATAAAGCATTGACCTGGAACACTGAGGTAACTGGTTCGAAACCCTAGGCTTGCCTGGACAAGGCATATATGGGAGTTGATGCTTCCTGGTCCTCCCCACTTTACTCTGTCTCTTTCTTCACTCTAAACTGAATAAATAAAATCTTAAATAATAAAAAAAAGAAATCTATTCCCACTCAGGACCAGGCAGGCCCACCATCTTTTCTGAAGGAAGGCGGCCATATGATCCTCACTACTGTGAACCAGGCTGATCGGCTGAAAAACAGGCCCTGGACCCACAGAGAGTCGACTCTGTTGGCTTCTGGCTTTCTGAGTTCTCTCAGTACAAAGCACTTGCCCGAGAGAGATGACAATGTATTGAAGCCCTCAGACAGCCTTTGTGCAGGAAGTTTGGATGTGAGACGTGTGAGGGCAGAGCAGCTGGCTGTGGGGGCTAAAGCCGAAGTCGCTTCAACAGGAAGCAGAACCAGGGACAGCAGAACGTGTCAGGGAGCAGAGGGTCACTATGAGGGGCACAGAAGTGGCAGGAATGTATCTGTGACATTAGGAACGTGCAGAAAGAGAAAGCACTCCAGTTGAGTCGCCAAAATGCCGGAGTCGGGATTTGAACCAGGACCCTCTGAACTCCAGAATTGAGGCTCTTCACCTCGACACTGAGAGCCACAATCTCCCCCATGCCTCCTGGGACTGCCAAGTAACAGAGATGGGGGTGGGTGCCTGAGGACGCCGATGTCAAAGGAAACCGTGTGCAGCCTTCAAAAGGGGGCAGCGTCTAATGGGACAATGTGGGAACATGAGTCAACAGTGTCAGCTCTTCGGGCTTTCCAAGAGAAGCCAGAAATCCAGAAATGCATGGGAAAATGGCCATGCTTTAATATTTAACACGAATTCTGTTTTTTAAGGATTGTGCTGGCAAACACACATGCATGTACCCACACATGCATGCACACATGCACCTTTATGTTAGATTTAGCCTAGTGACCTCCAGTTTGAGAAATCTGCCTCTACTGTCAGCCGTAAGAGGAAGGAGATTTTTAGTGCAATCTCTGAACTCTCTCCTCTAACTGATGGGGACAGAAAGGGAGAGAGTTGTGCCATTAAAGGCAATTTCTGGGAGCCGAACTCAGAGGGAATGCCTCATCGGATGGTCCAAATCATTTCATGAATCCAAAGGGAAAAGTGACATCATTTTCTGGTCAAAATGGAGCAGTAGGGATCAGATTTGCCCTCTCACCTACAACAGCTGAAAAACAGCATGTACATCAAAGAGCATTTGTGAGACATTGAACATAAGACAGCACAGGACAGCAAGAGAAGGGAAGGGAAGCGGCCAGCGCTACGATGGCCCTGGTGCATGACGTGGAGGGAGACTCCAGGTCATGGCACAGGGACACGAAGCCTGGTGGAGCCCGGTGGGGTCACCGAGCAGAGGTGATGGAACTGAGAATGTGGGGACATCAAAATGGCTGGAGTTTGGAGAACAGAGAACAGAGCCCAGGGAGCCCAGAGACAGAGCCCCGGGGACCGGCAGAGTCACCCCGCAGTACTGACCAGTGCTCCCACCATGTCCTGCCCCGTACAGGGTGTGAGGAGGACTCCAGAGGCCAGCGGGGGAAAGAAGTAGCGGAATCATTCTCCGTGGCTGACATGGGGCCAGGAATAATTCTTTTTCCCAGTAGCCAGAGTGGAAAATCTCATATTTCATGGAGTATTGGGTAAAATATTTGGAATAGTTTTGCCTTGGTAATGGGGGAAAATAGCCCTAGATATAACGTTGCTCTGTGTTGCTTAACAAAGCCTAGAAGAAAACCGAGAGGGACCAAATAATTCATTCAGTTTTGACACATGTATATACTTGTGGAAGCATCACCACAGCCAAATGATGGTCTTCCCACTCCCCCGAAACGTTCCCGGTGCCCCATTGACAGCCCCTCCTGGCCCCTCTCTGTGCTCCCTGCTCCCATCCTCAGTTCCCAGCAAACGATGCACTGCTTTCTCCTTACTGTAGACTGGGCTGTATTTTTCCAGAACTGCGTAGACATGTGCTCTTTTTTTCAATCTTGTTCTCTCCTCAGTATGGTGGCTTTGACATTCATCTACGCCATTGCGTATGTCAGGTGGTAATCCCTATTATTGCTCACTAGGAAACAAGGGAGGGAGAGAGGAGCAAAGATTCCTCCCATCACCGGGGTGGGTTTGCTATCGCAGCCCGTGAAGGCATAAGGAGAGCAGCGACTCAGCCAAATGGAATGCGCATCTTCCTTCCTCAAAGCTGGAAAGGACAGATTTGATGTTCTGAAAGTCAGGCAGCCATGCAGTGAAGACACAAGGCCAGTCGTGAGCACTCAAGGGCATATGCAAGAGGCCATGGCAGCCAGTCCTCCAAGGGGGGAGGAGGAAGGGGATTTGGAGCAAATGTGCCCACACAACTGTGTGTAGGGTTGTTCCAGAAACACAGCATTGTGGGACTCTATCTGGAACCCAGGTGCAAAAAAATGTCACCTCCTCTCTCTAAATGTTACATCATAATAACCAGAGAACTGGGTTGAACGTACTTCTGAGGCTGCATAGAGATTAAGAGCAGAGTGTGCTAGCAATGACCATCAGAGGCATGAGCTAGGAGGATGGCTCGCACACGCGGTCTGGCAGGAGGATGGTTAGCACACACGGTCAGTACCTGCCTGGACAGCCCTAGGTATTCTCCAGCTGGAAGGCTGAGGAAGCCTAGGTATCATTCCATCTCAGTCTGCATCCATTCTTTCCACTCTAGGATGGAACCACTCTGACACTCTTCTCCTCAATGTCTCTACCATCCTAGGGGACACACAGGGTGCTTTAAGTAAGAGTGAGGCAACTGTCTCTAACTGATGCTCCTTCCATCATGCCATTGCAAGTACTTGGGTCTCAGTTTCCTCATCTATTTCAAGGTGTTATGGGCAGAATATCTGTGTTCTCCCCAAATTAACATGTGTGATGGTATACCCCCCAGTGTGATGGTATTTGCGGAGGGGGGGGAGCTTTGGAGAGGCAATTCTGTTTAGATGAGGCCATGAGGTTGGAGCCCCCATCATGGGATTAGTATCCTGATAAGAAGAGAGACCAGAGTCCCCTCTCTCTCTGCACCATGTGAGGGACAGCGAGGAGATGGCCATCTGGAACCAAGAAAAAGGAATCACTGGAACAAAGTCAGCCAATGGCTTGATATCAAACTTTCAGCCTCTAGAACTATGAGATGCAAATTTCTGCTATTTAGCCTGACCAGGTGGTGGCCCAGTGGATAGAGCATCAGCCTGGGACACTGAGGACCCAGGTTCAAAACCCTGAGGTCGCTGACTTGAGCGCGGGGTCACCAGCTTAAATGTGAGATCAGAAACATGACCCCATGGTCGCTGGCTTGAGCCTAAAATTGCTGGCTTGAGCAAGGGGTCACTGGCTCAGCTAGAGCCCTCTGCCCCCAGTCAAGGAACATATGAGAAAGCAATCAATGAACAACTAAGGTGCTGCAACTATGAGTTGATGCTTCTTATATATCTCCCTTCCTTCTGTCTGTCTCTGCCTCAAAAAAAAAAAAAGTCTGTTGTTTAACCAACCCATCAGTGATATTTTGTTAGAGCAGCCCAGATGACTAGGACACATGAGCATGGTAAACTAGATAATCTAAATTTGATAAAATAAATACAAATATTGCTGTGTAGCACAATGTTTCCCTATAGCAGACTGCTTTATTTGTTATTTTTCCATTGATTTGAGAGAGATGGGGGGGGGGGAGAAGGAAGCATCAGTTCATTGTTCACTTAGTTATTCCATTTTGTTGTGTACTCACTTCTTATGAAGTACCCATATGGTTGCTCCTCATACATGCCCCGACTGAGGATCAAATCCACGACCTCGGGGCACTGGGACCACACTTGATCCCCCGAGCCACCTGGCCAGGGCCCCCTATAGCAGACTTCTTATAAATCCAGGTAAACGGTGGAATTTTTTAAATCATGAATTTAATCAATTCACATTTCAAAATAACCGTTGATTTTCTGTATTCGTTTACTCCTCATATGTATGCATCCCATTCTGTTCAAAGTCATTAAGCACTTTGCAAGGATAAGAAAAATTGCTTTTGACCTTTGGGGAATGCAATTTAGGGTTTATTGTTTGGAAAGCCCCAGGTATATAATCATCACATAGTAATAAATTGTGTAATTGCATTTAATCTGTGCCTGGAGGCTCGGGAGCCCTGCAAATCAGTACCTTCCAAACAGAAAAACGTGTGAAACTGAGAGGAGGTGGAACCAACCAGAGTAAGGACACCTGTCACTGTAGCAAGTGTTTCTCTGGCGGTCCGAATGGTGCAGGGGCGACAGGTTTGGTCCAGTTTCAATCGTTGCCATACAAGTGATGGGGAAGACCAGGACAAGTTATTAGAGGTAGAAAACACAGGTCCTCGGACCAGAGAATAAAAGATTTCAAGCTGTGCTGTTTAACCAGAAGAAGGCTAACAGCCACCTTTGGGAATCTGTTCCCAAATCCAGCCAAGAGGATGGTTTGGAAAGACCCATAGACTCAGGGGGATGAGGTAAATAGTTCAAGTTCTATTTTGAACCAGTTGCAGGTGTGACCCTGACTGAAGGGTTTCCCTTTTCCAAGCTGGGGACTGGAAGACACTGATCAGGATGTGAGAGCCCGAGTCAGATCACCCGGGTTTTACCCCACCTGTGGCGTGTCCTGTCCCCCGAGCGTGAGTCCTTCAGCTCTTACTGTCTTTGTTGGTAATATGGGGCCAGTAATATTGGCCCCTTCCTGGGGCTGTGTGAATTTAGTGACATGATAAATCCCTATGTTGACAATAATAACAATAAAAATAAAATTTAACTTATGCCAGAAATGAGATGTTCAGCATGAATGTATTGTTCAGGAAACTGAAACGTAAGCTTTTTCTCTTAGCAATAATATTTGTGTTTTCAAAAAAATCTTTCAAATGTCCCACATAATTCTCTACATACTGAAACAAAGTGTAAGACTAACACATATGTGGTACAAGAAAGTAGGGGGCTTTGGCTTGTCTTTACTTTATAGCTGGGAGGTTCTGAGAAAATCACAGGGTGTCTCTGAGCAGTGATTTACTGGCACAATTTAAAAATGCACATGTCACAATGCTGATAGTGAAAATATATGTAAAAAGTGTTTTTGCAAACGTATTCACCCCAAATAAATTATTGTCTGTTTTTTCTTGACGTTTTAGAACCACTGTCATTGACTGTTGACTGTTAAACCATAACATGATGAACTTTTAGCCATGGAGGTAAATGTAGAAACAAGTCATGTGTTCACATCATGAGATTACCATCCTCTTAGAATACCAAACATCCATAGCAGCTAACACACTGCTTTCCCTAAAGTCACTGCCTAGGAAATATTTGTTAGGGAGATAATCAGTCCTTCTGTGAATAGTGACTTCAGTCTTTTAGTTTAAAAGAGAAGTACATGCTAATAATGAAAAGGCATACCGCATACATATAAAGAAATGCCTCCCTCCCTTCCGGTTTCCCTAACAAAAATATCATAGACCAGGTGGTTTAAACAACAGAGATTTATTTTTGACAGTTCTAGAGGCTGAAAGTCCAAGATCAGGGTGCTGGCATGGTCAGTTTCTCGATAGCTCTGTCTGCCTGGTTGACAGAGAGCCATCTTTCCCCTGTCCCCTTTCCCTGGGCTCCATGCTTGGTACCACTGGGTCTCTCATGAGAGGTACAGGGTGCCACTAACCAGAAGTCTTGATGGGAATCGCTGACTGTAAATGTCTCCCCCGGCACAGGAAAAAGTAAAATGAGGGGTCTCCTCTACTGGAGTTTAGAACATATAATCTCAGGAGCCTGCTGCATCAGCCCTTCCGGTCTGTCAACCTCACTTTCGAGGAACGGCATCCCTCGGGAACGGCCTAGGGGTGGTGAGGCACTTGACCCTGAGCTGGCCCTGTCTACAGCTGCAACTGTCTACCTTTGGTCACTGCTGAAATACACGGGTGTCACGTCAGCACTAATCAGAGAATGAGTTCCATGTTTCTCAATGTCGAAGGCCTTATTTAAAAAGATAAAGTGTAATCAGTGACAGAAGAGCAGAGAGCGCTGGTAAATAATTTTCCATTAGACCGCTGCGGTTGTCAAGGTCTCCTGAGGGTTGTTCACTAAAAGGGGCAGAGATTCTGTGATTTTTGGCAGAATAGAACTTTCTCTGGCTGGAACTATGAAATCTGTCAGATCTCTGGTAGTCAAGAAATCAGAAACTTGGTGCTGACTCACTCATCCACTCAATAAAAGTACTACCTGCTTTCTGAGTGCCGTCAACCAATCGGGTGAGTTTACACAAGTGGCCTGAACCCACTGAACTCGGAAATCCTCACCTGAAAACACCTTTAGGGAGCCTTTAAACCCTGACTTACCAACACCACTGAAAACACGAGGACAGTAAACCTATAAAATATGAGTTCCTCTTGACAGATGTCCAAATCTCTAGTCTAGAAGTGCAAGCTCTCCAACCGAGGTGGACTGTGACAAGTATATGATATATGTACATGAGATACCTAGGGCAACCACTGAGACAGCCACACAAAGGCATCTACTTACAAGCATTATAAGTCAAAAGAAAACTCTAAAGTATATTTGAGTAATCCACAGAAAGGTTAAAAAAAAAAAGATAAAAAACTGAGGGGAACAAAAAAAATAGGCCCTGGTTGTTTAGCTCAGTCATCCCAAAACACTAAAGCTGCTGGTTCGATCCCCAGTCACAGCACATACGGGAAGCGACCAATGGATGCACAACTAAGTGGAACAACTAATGAAGGCCCCCCCCTCTCTCTCATGCTCTCTCTCTCTCTTTCTCTTTCTCTCTCTCTCTCCTTCCACTCTGTTTTTCTAAAATCAATCAGTAAAAAAATAAATAAATAAAACCAAAAGAATGGCAGACTTAGTCCCTAAACTATACTAATTATATTTATATAAATATATAACTATAGTGTATCTATACCTAATATATAAATATAAAATTTAAAAATAGAGATTAGCAAAGTGGATTAAAACTAAGACTCATTTAGTATGCTATTTACAAAAAACTCTCTTCAAATATAAGTAATAAAAGGATAAAAAGAAAGACATGTTATACAAACCTTAACCTTAGAGAAAACCGAAATGGCTATAGCAATATAAGATAAAGTAGATTTTAGAACAAATAAAATTATCATAGAGAGGGACATTACATAATGAGAAAAGGCCAACCCAGCAAGAAGAGATAGCAGTCCTAAAGTGTATGAACTACAAACACACAAAACGAAAGCAAAATATGAAAGGCAAAAACAGTAAAAACTGAGAGAAGAAATAGACCAATCCAGAAACACAGTACCCCTCTCTCAGCAGTTGGTAGAATTGGACAGAAAATCAACAAGGATGATTTTAAAATTCAAAAATATTGTCAACCAGCAGAATCTAACTGACATTTTAGAACATTTCACACAACAAGAGCAGATTACACATTCCTTTTTTTCAGTACCCACAGAACATTTACAAAAGTAGATCACATCCTGGGCCATAGGACAAACCTCAACAAATTTAAAAGAATTGAGATCATACAGAATGTATCTTCTGACCACAATGGAATCCAACAGAAATCAATAACAGAAAGGTAACAGGAAAATATCTAAGGGGACCCGAAAGGTTCATAATGTTTCTATACTCCCCACAGACTGGCCAAATGATACTTCACATAAATTGGTAAAAGTGATATGGCATCATTTACCAGTCTGAGTGAAGTATAGAAATGTTATCTCCCTTTCTTTTCCCTTGGAGAATATACGTATAATTTATAATTTTATGTACATATAACTAATGTTATATATATATCCATACACACACTAATGTTATATATATACTAAGATATATACATATATAATAAATTAACAATATATAATCCATAGGTAAAAAAGAAAGTCTCAAAGGAAATTTTAAAATACATTGATGTGAAGGAAAATTAAAATACTGCATATCAAAATGTGTAGTACACAGCTAAAGCAGTGCTAACAGGGAAATTTATAGCATTAAATGCATACTTATAAAAAGAAGAGAAGTCCCAAATCAATTAACTAAGTTCCCACCTCAAGAACTAGAAAAAGAAAAACTATGTAAACCCAAAGTCAAAAGAAGGCAAGAAATAAGAAAGAGCAAAAATCAAGTAAATTGAAAACATAAAATCAATACATAAAATTAATAGACAAAGATCATTCTTTGAAAAGATCAATAAAACCGACAAAACTCTAGCAAAATTGTAAAAGGAAAAATAAGAAGATACAAATTACCAATATCAGGACTGAAACAGGGATTCTAATACAAACCCTGAGGCCTCAAAAGAGTAAGGGAGTACTGAGAACATCTCGGCACACATAAATTTTAAAATTTGGGTAAAATGGACCAATTCCTTGAAAACACAAACAACAACCCACTTGATATAAAATAGATTATTTGAATAGCCCTATAACTATTAAGAAAATTGTTTGTAATTTAAATACTCCATAAAAGTAATCTCCAGTCCCAGATGGTATCACTAAAGAATTCCATCAAATGTTTAAAAGGGAATTAGCAAAAACCCTACACAATCTCTTCCAGAATATAGAAGAGGAGGGAGCACTTCCCATTTCGTTTTATTAAGCTAGTGTCACCCTGATACCGAAACCAGCGACAGTACCAAAAAAGGTTTTTTAAATAAATAAAACTACAGACCACTAACCTTTATGACTGTAGATGCAAAATCCTTAACAAAATATTAGCAAGTAGAATTCAGCAACATATAAAAAAGAATTATACATGATGAGGAGAGGATTATTCCAGATGACTGACTCAAGATTTGAAAATCAGTTAAGTATAATCCACTACATTCGCGGACTAAAGAGGAACAATCCTGTCACCATATCAATCTGTGCAAGGAAAGCATTTGGCAAAAATTCAATACCCATTATGACTTAAAAGAGAGAGACCTTTACAACTAACATAACACTTAAAAATAAAAGACTGTTTTCCATTGAAGTTGGGGGAAATGCAAGGATGTCCACTCTTGTCATTGTTATTCAACACAGAGTTGGAAGTTCTTGCCAGAGCAATAGAGCAAGAAAAGGGCCAATTAAGCATACAGATCAGAAATGAAAAATAAAACTATTCTTATGTGAAGGTGCCATGATTGTCTATGCAGAAAATCCCAATGCATCTACAAAAAAATAAAAATAAAAAATCCTGTAACTAATAAGTGCATTTAGCAAGGTCACAGGAAATGAGACACACACACACACACACACACACACACACACACACACACTTCTGTATACTAGCAATAAACATGTGAACTTGAAAATTAAAAATACAATATCACTTACAAGTTAGAAATTCTTGTGGTATAATCTAACAAAATATGTATCGACCTTGTATGCTGACTGCTACAATACACCAGGGAAAGAAGGAAAGAGCAGCTAAGTAAATGGAGAGATATCCTGTGCTCACGGACTGGAATACTGAATCTATTAATAATGCCCATTCTCCTCAAAGTGACAAACAGGTCTAACACCGTCCTATGTGTCTCTCAGGAAGACTTTTTATAGATAGTATTACTCTAAAATTTACATGAAAAGGTACTAGCTAAAATAATCTTGTTAATAAATTGAGAGGAATGATCTCTCCCCTTGTTAAGTCTTATTATACAGCTACAGCCATCATGGCAGTGTGGGGTATTGGCAGAAGGACAGTCATGTGGACCAATGTAATAGAAGAGAACACTTAAGTAGACCCACACTAATATTCCATGCTGATTTTTGACAAAGTTGCACAACTGAAACAGAGACATAAGTGCCAAAATTATTTTAATTAAATACATAAAAAGACATGAAGGTCTGACCAGGCAGTGGTGCAGAGGATAGAGCATTGGCCTGGGATGCTGAGAACCCAGGTTTGAAACCTCAATGTCACCGGCTTGAGTGCAGGATCATCCAGCTTAAATGCAGCACACCAGCTTGAGCATGGGGTTGCTGGCTTGAGTGTAGAATCATGGACATGACCCCATGATTGCTGGCTTGAGCTCAGAGGTCGCTGGTTTGAAGCCCAAGTTCACTGGAGCGGCTATAGCCCCTCTGTCAAGGCACATATGAGAAAGCAATCAATGAACAACTAAGGTGCTGCAACAAAGAATTGATACTTCTCATCTCTCTCCCTTCCTGTCTGTCTGTCTGTCCCTGTCTGTCCTTCTCTCTCTCTCTCTCTCTCTCTCTCTCTCTCTAAAAGTAATTAAAAAAAAAAAAAGACATGTGTGCCAGTAGTTGGTCCCAGGAAGTCAAAATAAGGGAGTAGGGATGGTCAGACAAGGTCGAAACGAAAGGTGATGTATAATTATTGGGCTATTCATCGCTGGGACCAAATGGGGCTACATCCCTCCCGAAATCCTTGATTTCGCACAGTGTAGAATCAACCTCACACTCACTGTCACCCTTACCATAAGCCTCACATCCACTCTAACTCTAACCCTAACCCTGCTCCCTGACCTCAGAATTGTGCCTCTAGCACAGAAGATGGGACACTTATGTGTTGGTGCCTACTGTGCAGTGGTAGAAGGTTGCCCTCAGGTTAAATCCCCCTGCACTCGGGGCTACCCCTGTTAGTTGACTGGCTAACTTCCTTGACCGCTAAAGGAGCCATGCAGCAGGGAAGCTGAGAGGTGTTGCTAGCAGGGAGGTGGAAAGTGACCGTTGTGCCTTCATATGGCCCACTATGGCTTCAGCTGAAGTCACAAGGGCACCAATGACAGCTGCTACAGTAAGTCTGTCTAATTCTGGAGGCGACTGTTAGCAAGAACAGCCGACCACAGGAACAAAGCATCATCAAACATATCACCATTCATTATTAATTAAAAAGATATTTTCTCCACTTGCCTTACCTTCTTACCTTTACTCAATAGTTTCAGGACATGAGTGTAAAAAGGGATGTTAGCTTTGGCTGCTCTTCAAGACCCCTTATCCTAATCCTACTGCAAACTAAAACCCTAACCCTTAACCTCACCTTCAACCTCACACTCACTGTCACCCTTACCATAAGCCTCACATCCACTCTAACTCTAACCCTAACCCTGCCCCCTGACCCAAACAAACACAAACCCAAGCCCTAATCCTAACTCTTGCCCTCACCTTAACTGTACCGACTTCCTTTTTCTGGACAATGGTTCACAGTTCCGTGCTTCATTGAACGTCGCCTTAGATACTGACATAGTAAATGACATGTTCTAGACACCCTGCATTCTGTGATTTTCATTCTAGCAAGCAGTCAACTAGACGGGATTCAAATTCCAAACTGTCTTCCCTTGCAGCTTGCAGAGGCTGAAATCTCTGCTCAGGGCTTGCAGCTTCCACCTGAAGTATTCTCTTCAGGGTCCCTGGGTCCCCACCCTTCAGCACATGTGTGGATTAGCCGGGTGCCAAGAGTTGGGAAAATTCTTGTGTTTGGATTTTGGAGCTCTCTTCCTTCCGGAATTTCTCTCCCACCTTTCTGATTCTGCTGCCAGCCCTGAACTCTTTCCTCTTCCTCCAAAGTCATTGTTGAACTTCTATGCGGTTCTTGGGGGCGGGGGGCTTCCCGAAGCTCCACACAGCATTCTATTTACCATCAACATTTGAGTATAATTGGGTCTTTCTGAGGCCTTCCAAAATGACCCAGCAGATTCCACCACAGCCCTTTTCTGGGAAGGAGTGAAGAAGGGCGAGAATCCAGGAGAACCAGGTTAATAAACTCTGCACATGATAGGAACTGGTCACACACAGGAAGGGTTATCTGACACCCACCAAGAAGCCTGACACAGATCTGGCACTCAACCTGTGTCAGGATGCAGGAATATGGAAATGAATGAATAAATCACTTTTATCACCATAACAAATTTAGTATTGATCCTTGATAACTATTAGATGGTAAATCACTTATTCAATTCTAACACATTTTGGGCAATAGTGAATTCTTCTCTATAAAGATTTATAAAAGTATCAGCATTCACTTGGTACTGAGCACTTGTAAAATGTCAAAGGTCTATTTATTTACTTATTTATTTATTTATCTTATTATTCACTCATTCAGCATACATATGTCCGGCATCATGCTAAGTGTAAGGGAGGTATGCCTGGATGAACGACATCTTCCTTGACCTCAAGAAGCTAACAGTGTAATAGATAATACACCATGGGCCTATTTAGCCAAAAATCAGAAGAACTGAAGCCTGAGCACATGCTGCCTCTCCATAGCTCTGTCCTGGACCCAGGAGAGTTCTTCCCCAAAGATGTCCTGACTCCTTGAATTTGTCACCATATCACCAAAAGAAATCAGACAGATGAAGAACCCCGGACTGAGCAGAAAAATATATCTTCAGATAACTCTTAGAGTCATTACTAGTGAGAAAGCCTTCCAGCAAAAATTACAGCGAGAACATGGAAAATAGGACGTAGCCACATTTTCCAGATTCTGAGACACTTTTCTTGCCCCTTAAGGTGGGGAATAGACGTGTAAATGAACAATGGGAAAAGGTTGGTTAGACGATGTCCAGTTCAAAGTTCAACACAGATAAACCCTAGTACCTACCAGCAGGTACCCTTAAGTATTCTATGCCCTCTGCTGATGCTGGAAAAGAGGCAAAGAGGGAGAGAGGAAGAAGTGGACCAGAGAGAAAAGGAAATCGAGAAACAGCAAAACAGATCATGATTCAGTTGACACAGCAGATTTTATCACTTCTCTTTCTCCTTGACCGATTTGTTTCTGCTTACATTGCAAGCTTGGCAATTGATCTTGGGAGGCACCGGGAGCTCTCCAGGCAAATTCTGCATCCTAGATGTGGCCTCATCTGTGCCTAATGAAGTGTCTGTCTAATGAAGATCACCGTGGATCAGTGGGTTCACATCATTCATTCCGACCAACTCAAAGGCAACCTCACTCACACCTCACACTTAGACTGCTTCGTTAATTTCTTCGAGTCACCAGGACACTTACAAAACAAAAGCTGATTGGCATTTGAGTCCCATTTTAAAAATGATGAATGCTAATTGTGTAGGACTTTGAAATAGCCAAACTATGGGAAAAAAGCAAAAACAAACAAAGAAATAATCCATTTTCCATATCTGTGTAAATCCTTCCAACTCCTTATATATCATATGTATTTCTATTTTATTTTAAATATTAACTTGTTTTTGCATGGCTAAAATATCCTCTATATAATTCTGTGCCCCTTTTTAACCATTTGTTGTTACATTTCCATATTCCTTATAAATCACTTCACATTTTTAAGGACTGCACAGGGTTACATCCTCTGAATGTCCCCATTGTTTATAGCCATTCATTAGAGTCCACGGATATCATTTAAGCTGTGATTCCATCCTTGTCCATAACCTATTGTTCTGTATGTTCTTATGAGAGGCTATTACCAGGGTAGTTATATGTCAACTACTTGTCTATTGACTCTACATAATGAGTCTGGAGGGAAGGGAGTGGGTTTTCCCACCTCTGTTCCTCCAGGACTCAGCACAGTGCCTGACTTAGGGAAAGTAAGCAATAAATGCTTGTGGGAAGAATAAACCAGCCGATCACTCAGGCACCACCCAGTAACCTACAGGCACGGAGTAGGATTATAAAAAGCAGTGGTCATGCTCATCACTGAGAGCAAAACAAACCACTGGTTACCAGGGAGTCCAAGGACACCAAATTTCTCACGGGATTTTCTCAGCAGCAGACGAGCTGGCCCATAAAAATACCTTCTCTCCCTTGGCAGTGATAATGTCTATTTCTAAGTCAATGGCTTATTATAGGAATCCCTCTTCTGAGTGAGTCAGGTGCAGCTGAGCTGCCACTGGCCTTTCTGACTCAAGTGACTTTAACCAGCAAAGGGGACTTGCCAAAACGCTCTTTCTGGGTTTGCATGCAGACCACGAGAGATGTTTCCATACCTGTCTCCCTGCCCCCCACGTGTATGTCCCACCGCCATGGTGAGCTTTCTGACAGCAGGAGTCAGATCTTGCCCGTTGGAGTTTTCCAGTACTTAACACAGTGCCTGAAACAGAAGACATGGAGCTCACTTTTGGACCCAACCTGTATGATTCCAAATCCTGGTATCTTTCATTTACTCAACAAGTATTTATCATGGGTCTGCTGTGTCCATGGCTATATGTTACCTGCGAGGGACACAGGGGTGATCAAGACAGAAAAGCAATTAGGTGGCAGCCGCTAGGGTACGTTAATAAAATCTTGGCTTATTCTAAGAGATTTGCATAAGTGGCCCAAAGATAATGTTGTAACCACAATCTAACTTACCATATTTCCCCATGTATAAGACACTCCCATGTATAAGACGCACCTTCATTTTGGGGCCCGAAGTTTGAAAAAAATGTATGGCATAAAGTTATTGAACTCAAGTTTTATTCATCATAAAATTCATACAACTCCTCAGCACTATCAGAACTCCCATCCATTAGCTTGTCCTCACTGTGTCTGATGACAAATCCCTGTCTTCCATCAGATCATTTACAGCAAAATGGTGGGATCTTGATAACATTATACGGAGTGAAATAAGTAAATCAGAAAAAAACAAGAACTACATGATTCCATACATTGGTGGAACATAAAAACGAGACTAAGAGACATGGACAAGAGAGCAGTGGTTACCAGGGGTGGGGGGAGGGAGGATGCAGGAGGGAGGGAGGGAGAGAGTTAGGGGGAGGGGGAGGGGCACAGAGAAAACTAGATAGAGGGTGACGGAGGACAATCTGACTCTGGGTGAGGGGTATGCAACATAATTTAATGACAAGATAACCTAGGCATGTTTTCTTTGAATATATGTATCCTGAATTATTAATGTCATCCCATTAACATTAATAAAAATTTATAAATAAAAAAAATCCCTGTCTTCATATATTGCCTCATCCTCAGTTCCATCTATGGTGTTTGAAATGCCACAACCACTGTATAAGACACACCCAGTTTTTAGACCCCAAATTTTTCCCAAAAGGTGTGACTTATACATGGGGAAATACAGTAGATTCCACTTGGCTAGGAAATAACATGGCCCAACTCCTTAATAAAATGCCTAGAAGGAACAGCTTCCTTAAAGGGCCCTAACATGTTGGTGGTCAGGGAACGAAGACTCCGTTCCTCTCTCTCATCCGGGGTGTTTTGAGCTGCAGCTCCATGGAACAGGAATCAATAGTTGTGATGATGACATGCTCCATGTGGCTCTGGGAAGGTCAGACCTGATTTACCGATCACTGTGATTAATTGGTGGGGGTCCCCCCAGGCTTGCACTGTCATCCTTCAGGCTGATGCCCCGTGCAAACCAGACACATCTGAATAAGTGACCCGGATTCCCTTTGACACAGAGAATCCCCAGGAACATGGGGAAAGGTCAATCGGTGACCCGGGAAGGGAAAAATTCTCGAAGTGAAAGGCAATAGTCATGTTCAGGTTGGGTTTAACAGCCATAGTGGAAGAAACAGACGTGATTCAGTTCTGCGGGTTCCCCGGGCTCGCCTTCCTCCCGGGCTGCCCTCTGTCTTCACCTGCCCAGCCTCACAGTGGTCATTGCATTCCCACGTTCGGTAAGACCTGCTGTCCAGGGGCTCTGAGAGTCTCTCTTTCTACCCAGACTTTGTTCCATGTGTGTCCTATTACTCTGACTAAGCCTCAGTTTCGTCATCTGAAACACAGAGATTAAAATGCCAATGGATTCATTTCTCAGGACTCCCTAACACAGTGTTTTAAACTGGGTAACCTACACAGAAATTTATAATCTCCCAGTTCTGGGGGCAGGAAGTCAGAGATCAAAAGATGACCATGGCCTGACCAGGCAGTGGCACAGTGGATAGAGCATCAGACTGGGATGCGGAGGACCCAGGTTTGAGAACCTAAGGTCGCCAGCTGGAGTGCAGGCTCATCAGGTTTGAGCAAAGCTCACCTGCTTGGACCCAAGGTCGCTGGCTTGAGCAATGGGTTACTCAGTCTGCTGTAGCCCCACGGTTAAGGCATATATGAGAAAGCAATCAATGAACAACTAAGACAGGGGTCGAGAAACTTTTTGGCTGAGAGAGCCATGAACGCCACATATTTTAAAATATAATTCCGTGAGAGTCATACAACAACCCATGTACATTATGCAATATCCTATAAAAATTTGGTATTGTCCCAGAGGACAGCTGTGATTGGCTCCAGCCACCTGCAACCATGAATATGAGCGGTAGGAAATGAATGGATTGTAATACATGAGAATGTTTTATATTTTTAACATTATTTTTTTTTTATTAAAGATTTGTCAGTGAGCCAGATGCAGCCATCAAAAGAGCCACATCTGGCTCGTGAGCCATAGGTTCCCGACCCCTGAACTAAGGTGTTGCAATGAAAAACTAATGATTGATGCTTCTCATCTCTCTCGGTTCCTGTCTGTCTGTCCCTATCTATCCCTCTCTCTGACTCACTCTCTGTCTCTGTAAAAAAAAAAAAAAGATGACTACGTTTAGTTCTCTCTGAGACTGGCTGTCAGGGTCCTCTCTCCTGGCTTCTGGTAGCCTCAGGTGTCCCTTGGCTTACAGGTGGCATTAGCCCTGTCTTCACATTGGCTTCCCTCTATGTGTATCTGTCTCCAAATTTTCCCTTTTCATAAGGATACCAATAATATTGGATTAGAACCTACCCGAATTACATCCTTTTAACTTTATCCAGACCCTGTCCAGACCCTATTTCAAATGAGATCACATTCTCAGGTACTGGGGGTCAGGACTTAACGAATTTTTTTTTCAGGGGATGTGATTCAACCTGTAAGTCAACTTCATAGCATTGTTATTAAAATTAAATGTCCCAAAAAGTATAAAATAGAAGGTGTATAGTAGGTGCCCCCCAAAAGCTACTATCTTTCCTTGCTTTTTTTTTTCTTCTTTGATATTCAGCCTTACCTTAAAAAATTTTTTTTTCTCTCACTACCAATAAGCTTTCCCTCATCATATATTCTTTAATACTTTCTTCAATCCAGCCTTTGCAAGAGTATCAGGATCTAACACAGTGCTAAACACTTATTAGGTGCTCAATAAACATTTTATTAAAGTACACTCCTCTTTATGGTTTTTAGAAATATGATTGCCAATAAAATAAATAAGAATAGTATAATGTTCAATAAGAATTAATTAAAAGTTCATTTAGCATTGACTATGGATTTTGAGATATAAAACACTGAAGTGTTTACACATAAAACGTGTTAAATGGTAGACACATCCCTTGCCTAATTTCGAGAAGAAAAAAATAAGATAATTGATGTCAAGATTTTGAGACAGTAAGCCGACTTACGATTATTTTGCCTGTTGGTAGGTCCTGGGCCCTGTCCCCTACAAGCTCTCTGTCTGATGGTTCGCTTTATGCTACAGTGTGAAAGGATTGTGATTAAGAGAGCAAAAGGCACCTCTAAAACACTGTGGAGCTAGGGACCCCTCTGTCTGGGAACTTTCCAGGGGCCCAAGATTTCATCAACCCAACATGAAGAAGAAGGAGACCTCAAGACAGCCTGTACCAGCCTCTCCCAAGTCAAAGAGACTGGGAAAAAGAGCCGTGCGTTCCTTCCAGATGGTCAGTCCTCTGACTTCTGCTGGGGCAGAGAGGTCCTAGGCCTCAAGGTTGTTAGGCCAGTTAGAGGGTTGAGAAGCATGGCTCATGGAAGGCTTTGTTGACTGGTGCAAGATAGGACTCTGTCCTGAAGATGATGGGGAAAACACCAAAGGATTAAAAATAGTAACTTTATTAGCTCATTCACTCAAGCATTTGTGCATGCCACAAATATCCATAGTTTTTGTACTAACTGTCGTGTTAAGTTATTGAGTAGTAAAAGATAAAAACCATATAGCTCCTACTCTGGATAGGTTAAAAAATTGCAATTATAGTATGGACTTTTCAGTTATTTCAAGTGAAATGTTCCTAGTATTCTAGGCTTCCAGTTTTTCCTTTGTAAAGTGGTGGTGTTAGACAAGATCCCTGAGGTTCTTTCCTGAAGAGTTTTACAAATTCTGGAGATTAAATACAAAGTATGACTTATATTGGAAGTTTTATTATGCTGTGCTGAAAAATAACGGCTGTAGGCCCTGGCCAGTTGGCTCAGTGGTACAGCATCAGCAAGCATGTGAAAGTCTCAGGTTTGATTCCTGGTCAGGGCACACAGGAGAAGTGACCGTCTGCTTCCCCATCCCCTCCCCCACTCTCTTTATCTCTCTCTCTCTCTCTCTTCCCCATGAAATACATGGCTTGAATGGTTCCAGCAAAGTTTGCCCCAGGCACTGAGGATGGCTCCATGGCCTTGCCTTAGGCACTAAAATAGCTCGGCTGCCAAGCAACACAGCAGCACCCCAGACTGACAGAGCAGCTCTGATAAGGGGCTTTCCAGGTGGATCCCGGTCAGGGCACATGCAGGAGTCTGTCTTTGTCTCCTCACCTCTCATTTAATTAAAAAGGGGGGGGGGTTGGGGATGGCTGTGAAGTTAGAGAGACCTTGGTTCAAAGTCACGCTACCCTATTAATCATTACCCCTCATTATCTGTCACCAAATTACTTAACTCTTCTCAATTTCAGTACTCTCATCTATAAAGCAGAACCATCAATACGTACCTCAAGAGATATTGTTAGTATTGGATATGAAAATAATGTAAACTGTCTCGAGCAAAGCTTAGCATATATAAGTACTAAGCACATAAATGACAGATATAAAGAATCTATATATCGAATATGAATGTATCTGTGAATTTTCTGTCTGCCATGTATGTATATGCCAGTGTCTGGGTTACATTATTAATATTTTGAAAAGAAGCAGTCCATATTTTGGTAACAACATCTTCCAGTACTTCTAACATGCACCAAAATGCCAATCAAAATGCCAATACCACCTTCAGAAAGTATAACTTCCGCAAAGGGTACCTTCGACGTATCTGGCTATATATAAAGGAATAACTTGTAATGATTTATACATGTCTAATTACACAACAAGCACATTGCAAATATCCTGCAGTTGGCAAGTGTATTTGCTCAATGTATGCGTAAATTAATCTTTTAATATAAATTAATGTAAGTGATAATCTAATAAATATTCATTCAAGCCAAACATTAACTAATGTATGCAATTGGACTTGCTAGGAAGCAATAACTTGCAATTGCTTTGTACATATAAAATATTTATGGATCATGTGCTCCCTGGAGAATTGAGGCGTTCTGTGCTACTGGGTCATCTCTTCAACTAGAGATGCACGGAGAACTTTGTGTGTGGTGAAGGGACAGGGAGGAGACAGGTGGAATATTGTATCTGAATACCCTCGCAACCTTCAGCCAATGTGAAGCCAGACTCCAACTCCCATCTGCACCAGCTCCTGGATATCTGCTCCTGCCCCAAAGCTGTCTAGTTGCCAGAAATCAGAATAGCCACGCCTTTCTTATCATCTTAATATACCAGGGAAAGGACAAAGAGGACTCCTGCACACACTGAATATGGTAGGTTTTCCTTAACACGTGAGTTCACGCCTATCTATCACTACAACAGGTTTGCCTACATCAAAAACTCATTAGCTGATGTTCACACATTCAGAGAAGCCACTACACCACAAATATGACATAGAAATGACCCAATAATTTACTCAAAATGACCTCTGTCTGGTGCCAATAACGCACAAGACAATAGAAAGGCATAGCTGGAAGTTTCCTCTCTGTTGCAGCCTTAACTCATGAATGTAGGTGAGGAAATCCAAAGACCTCCAGCTCATCAGAAGTTAGGAGTGTACTGTGAACGTGTCTGGGTATTAAATGTCATCTACTGATGGCTGTGGGGCCACAGATCAACCCATGGTCAGTGCCCCAGGTTAGCGGGACATCTCCCAATAGCAGGACTTCTCCAATTAATCAAACACAGGCTGGTGACCGCCTCACTGCTAGGCTCTGCTGAGCTGAATTGCAAGAAAAATCAACAGGGGTTTCTTTGCTGGTTGGCAAGGGAAGGAGAGAGAGAAAACACTGAAAAAGAGAAGAGAATTCTCCGGTAGATATTTTGACAAGATTTTGCTCCATGCGGTAATGAGACCCACAAACTCACCAGTAAAATTCTCCTCATTCAATGATGTTTCTTTCGTAGCTACTGACATACAGTCCTGTTCTTTTTTTAAGGCACACTGAAGACTGAACTTCCTGCCCGCCTTGTGGTTGGTTAAACCAGGTATTAATCTACTAGAGCTGCTGTAACAAACTGTCACACACTGGGTGGCTTCAAATAGCAGAAATTGATTGTCTCACAGTTCTGGAAGCCAGCTGTCCAAAACCAAGATGTCAGCATCAGCCTGCTCCCTGTGAAACCTTGAGGGGAGAAGCCTTTGTTGCTTCGTCCCGGCTTCCAGTGGTTTGAATGACACTGGAATGACTGACTGGCACTGGCATGCAAGGGGTCCTCGGCACCCCTTGGCTTGTAGCTGCAGCATCAGCCTGCTCCCTGTGAAACCGTGAGGAGCTGTAGCATTCATCCTGCACCTCCACCACCACAGGGCAGTCTCCCAGGTATCTGTGCCTGGGCTTTCTCCTGTTGTCATAAGAACTTCAGTTATATAGGATTAGGGCCCACCCTAATCCAACATGACCTCATCCTAACTTGATTCCATAGGCAAAGACCTTATTTCCGAATAAGATCACATTCCTAGGACTTCAGTGTATATATTTATATATACGCTGACCCTATATATAAGCAGGTATATATATAAACATGACCCTAGCCCTGGCTGGTTGGATTAGTGGTGGAACATCAGCCTGGTGTATGCATTTCCCAGGTTTGATTTTGATTCCCAATAAGGGCACACAGGACAAGTGTCCATCTGCTTCTCCTCCCCTCCCCTTCCCATTCTCTCTCTCTCTCTTTTCTTTTCTTTCTCTTCCCACAGCCATGGTTCAATTGGTTTAAATGCATCCTCCCTGGAGCTGAGGATTGCTCTGTGGAGCCTCTGTCTTAGGTGCTAAAAATAGCTTGATTGTGAGCATGGCCCAAGATGGGTGTTGCTAGGTGGATCCTGGTCAGGGTGCATCCTGGATTCCATCTCTCTAGCTCCCCTACTCTCATTTGGAAAAAAGATGGGGTAAAACGTTCATAAACATGAGCCCACAGTCGCTGGCTTGAGCCCAAAGGTCACTGGCTTGAAGCCCAAAGGTCATTGGCTTGAATCCCAAGGTCACTGGCTTGAGCAAGGGGTCACTGGCTCAGCTGGAGCACCCTGGTCAAGGCACATATGAGAAAGCAATCAATGAACAACTAAGGTGCCACAACTATGAGTTGAGGCTTCTCATCTTTTCCTTCTTGTCTGTCTGTCCCTGTCTATCCACCCCCTCCATAAAAAGAAAGAAAGAAAAAAAATAAAGAAAAACATGGAGCTGATCCCTCAGAGACATGTGGCATGAGTCAAAAATGCCTATTTTTTATTGTCTTAAGCTATTGCAATTTGGAAGTGGTTGAGTACTATCACATAACGTCACCCACCCTGGCTGACCCACTTTCAGCGGAGGAGACGGCTCCAGGAGGAAATAAAGTGAGACGAAGCCTGATCAAAGGAGCTCAGAGACCTTTGGGTCAATCTAATTAAACGACACTAAAATTTGACAAGGGAAATGCAAGCAGCCGAGTTTCTGGGAAATTTTCAGGTTAAAGACTTGAGCAAAACAAATTAAAAAGTCAGTTCAGTATGAGGTTTTGTTTCTGTTTTTTTGTTATTAGTCAAACGAGCACTCACTTTTTTTAAGGGTTTATACAGGAACCTGGGCTCATTTAATCCTCACAACAGCCCTAGGAAGCCAGTGTCTTCTTAAAGGTATGATCTCCATGTTGCCCCTGATAGACTCAGTCCCTGCATACTAGGAATTTACCAGGGGTAGACAAATGGTCGTGTAGTTCCAGCATGATAACCAAACAGTCGCAGCAATCTGAAGCTTCATGCACTTTCCATGAAACCAAGAAAATTGAGAGAGCTTCTCATCACCCAATCAGTAAGTCCAGGTTTTACAATGAGTGGGTCCGCATGGGTTAGATAACCATGCATGGACCTGTTCATTTGGCCATAGGAAAGCCCATCACTTCCTGGGATACGTGCCCTTTTCCACCAATCACAGTGTGCAGATGTCAGTGGTATGACATTATTAATACTGGAGGAACCACTGTTGGAGACACGTGGCCAGTCTTCTTAGACCACGCATTTGCTGTTAGTGGAGGAAAGATAGGATATGGTCCTCGGGAGACAATGACAATATCGACTATAGGAGACTATTGCTGTCGTGCAAAGAAGAGCTCACAGGACTTACATTAGGTCAATTAGTTGCAATAAGGGCAAAAGAACCAATAATGGGTTACAGTAAGCATTGGAATATATACAGAAACACAATAGGATTTAGTACCTGCGTGGATAAGTTACCTGAGAATGAAAGGGGAGCTAAAGAGCTTCAAGACTAGGCCAACAAGAAGGAATGACACTTAGAGAGCTCAAGACCTCAGAACAACAGGACAGATTAATAACAGATTACATATCGATTGAGTATCTACTAAGTGCAAAACTCTAGGTCATCGCTCCTCATCCGCCTGCCATATTGACGTCTATAAATTATTAAAGCTGGACAAGCTCTTTCATTCTTGAACGTTTACATTTCATGCTCCCTCTTTTTCGCATGATTTTTCATGGTTCTTAGAATTGTTCATTCTTTCCCTGACCACTCTAACTATAGGAGAGCACCCCCTCTCAAATTATCTATAACAACCCCTATATGCTAGGAAAGAATATCAGAAAATACTGATCTTTATATGTCCCTCCCATGTTAGAATAAAAGTTCTATTAATGCAGAAGACATTTTTACCTTTTCTTTACATGTAGTAAGGAAAATTCCTATAAAATACTTTTGATCGTATGAATGAATGAGTCAATGAACTGATTGGTGGTCCACAATCAACAAGATAAACCCCACTTCTGCCCTTATGAAGCTTACATTAAAGAGACAGTCTAAATGGCCCATAAGGACCACCGGATATAAATTGAATAGCTGGCTACATAATAAATTCAGTACCATTCAAGCATACTTTAGCATCGCAAATTCCCACAACCCTTTCCACTAAAATAAATAAGAAGGCTAAGTTAAGAATAAATCTTCTAGGACCTAAAACCACAATCCTGAGCAATCCAGAATCCCCTGCATTTTCACTTCCTTTTGACAGTACTTTCTCTTCAACTTCTGTTTTGTTTCCTTTTGAATTGTTGATCCTATTTTGATCCCAAGTACTCTCTCCATTTGACAGACGAGGACAATCTGAGCCATAGTGAGGAAACAGGACTTCATAGATGTTTACTAGCCGTGCTCTCACGCTCAGTTCTGAATGGAGAACAGCTTCTGGTGTGTACTGGCAACCATGGTCTAGGACAGGATTTGATAAAAGAGTGGTCTATGAATGGTTTCCATATGACAGTGACATACAGTGAAACGTGGGGACAGGTTCCCACAAAAAGCCAGCTTCTGAAATAGGCATGAACATGACACATGACAGAAATGGAAACTGATGCCCTGAGAGATTAAATAACAGGTAACAAGTGTTAGAATCGGATTTCTAATACTGGTCTTTCTGACTCCAGTCCTTGCAGGAGGGAAATCGTACACATAATTCTGCACTCTTCCATTCACTAGACAAGTTCTTGCAACCTCAGTTACAAGGGTACATGCTTGACCCCTCGCTTGCCGGATTAGGAAGAAGTCATTTCTCTTGGGACTCTCTTCCCCCACTACACCTCACCCAAACACAAAGCAAACATTGTCCAAAAGTGTCATTCTTTAAAAATCGGTTCTAGAGCTCTGCTGCATAGCATCATGCCATAGCATCGTAGTCAACGATATTGTGTCATGCACCGGAAAACGTGTTGAGAGGGCACAACTAGTGCATCTAAAGCTGGATGTTCTTATCACTAATAAAAAGGGACACAGGAAAATTTTGAAGGTGGAAAATAGGATGATGATGGCTCCATAGGTGTGTACATGTGTCCAAACTCATCTAATTGTATACATTAAATATGTCTAGCTTTTTTTTGGTATGTCAATTATACCTCAATAAAGCCATTAAAAATAAATTACATCAAATTAGGCAGGATACCACATTCCAGCCTGCTCCTGCTAAGATATCTTCACATTCTAGGCTGTTGTAATGAATACTGGTCCCCACAGCACTCCTCCCTCACTAAGCAAGCTCCTTACTCCCAGCACCCCTATTCTTCAGGGGAAACAGTCTCATTCCTTCAGGAGCATGATTATGCAAAGGGATTCCAGGCTGAGACCAGTGGTCAGTTTCATGGCCATGTTCAGCTGCTGTTGCCCAGAGCTCAGCCCTGTGTCTGAGTGGCTGAATCTGAAAGAGATACAGGCATTACTCACAGTGGGAAATAGTCATCCCTCTATTAAGGTGATTTAGAGTCAGGCCACCAGCCTAGATCTCCCCATCCTTAAGGAGAACTTTATTTGGAAAAGCTCATTGCCTTTTCCTGAAATGAAATTGTCAGGAGGTCTACCCACCTGGTAATGCTCTCTTAACTAGAATCACAGGAAGAAGGGACAATTTTGTTGTCCCTTCTCTTTTAAAAAGCCAAGGGGTGCCCATGCAAATATATTCACCTCCTCTACAGAGACCAACATTTCCTACTATTGATCCAGAGAGTGGCACTCTTGATAAAGTCATAAAAGTTTCTACTATACATTATCTTAACACAATGTCTGTTTTTCTCTCACTATATATTTGCATAATTCAATGGCCCATTCAAATGAGCCATCACAAGAAAGTCAGCTTCCTTCAATTAAGGTTTTAAAACAAATAAATAAAAATACACCTTGTCCTTTAGTACAGATCAGTAGACACTTAAATGATATTTATGGAGCATGCACTGAGTATCAGACATTGAGTACAATGCCCTGGTCTCAGATCCCAGAGCTCAGTAACTGGGTAAATAACTGTAGATTTCACTATAGAAAACATAGTCAGTACGATAGAAGAATAGCCTATATAATGCCATGGGTGCACCAAAGAGAACGAAATTAATTTTATGTCGGGAAGGAAGATTTGGGGCAGTGAAGAAGCAATGGCCAAGTGAAATAAGCCCGTCAGAGAAAGACAAGCACCATATGATTTCACTCACATGTGGGATCTACTGAATAAAATGATGTAGCAAGCAAAATAGAGACAGACTCATAGAGAGCAGGCTGACAGCTGTCGGTGGGGAAGGGCTGAGTGAGGGGGCGGAGGGATTGAGTGAAAAAAGGACAAGAAAGAAAACCTCATGACACAGACCACAGTGTGGTGACTGCCCGGGGCCAGGTGTGGGGGAGGGTGGAGAGAGGACAAATGGCGATGGATGAAGACTTGACTTGGCGGGGGGGTGAACACACAGTACAGTATACAGAGATGTGTTGCAAAACTGGACACTTGAAACCTGTATAATTATGTTCACCGGTATCACTCCAATAAATTCAATTAAGAAATAAAATAATCAAATAGATGAAACGTCAACCAAGAGTCAAGATACTTGACTGAGCAGAGAACATAGGACCAATATTTGCAAAGGCAAGACACGGTCATGTCCAGTGGCGATGGCCTTCTGGATATTCCCACTTGGCTAGACTACAGGCCTCGGTTATTCAGTAAAGCACTGAGCCAGGGCTTGCTGTGAAAATATTTTATAGATGTGACGGAAGTCCATAATCTGTAGACTTTAACTAAGGGAAGTTTTTCTAGGGAATCCATGTGGGCTTGATCCAACTGTTTGAATAAAAAAGCAATTCTGAAACTTCCTGGAGAGGAGGAGAAATTCCACTTTGAGACAGATGTGTCAGTCCAGGTCCAGAAACTCCAGCCTGCCCTTTCAGATGGCCTCCGCTCTGGAACTTGGATTTACCTAGCCAGCCCCTACAATCACGCAAGCCAATTTATTGCAATAGATCTGATTCTCTGGTTGAACTCTGACTGCTACAAACTTTGGTACCTGGAACTGAGGTGCTGCTGTCACAAATACTTCAAAACATGGGCGTGACTTTGGAATTGGGCAGTGGACAGAGCTACAATCATCTCGAGGTACGTCATAGGAAAAGCCTACACTGCCTTGAGCAGACCGTGAGTAGAAATACAGATATTAAAGAGGCTGCGACTGAGGACCCTGAAGGAAATGTGGAGGGTGGTCAGAAAACATAACTTGCTAAAGTGGGCGGGAAGCTACATAACCAAGTAAAGAAGCCATTGCAAGGCAAGGCAGAACTTTTGACAACATCAAATATCTTAGTCAGTTTGGGCTAATGTATTAAAAATACCATACAGGGTGGCTTAAACAACAGAAATGTATTCCTCACCAAGTCAAAGACCAGAAGTCCAAGATCCAGATGGCAGCCAGTTTGGTTACGGTGAGGACCCTCTTCCTGGTGTATAGTCAGATACCTTTGTGCTGTGTTCTGTCTTTTGTCTTTTCTTATATGGGCAAAAATTCCATCCATTAGGGCTCCACCCCCATGACCTAATTACCTCCTAAAGGTCCCACCTCCAAATACCACCATATGTGGGGATTAGTCTTTGGCATGAATTTGAGGGGAACACAAACATTCAGTCCACAGCACCAGGACGGGAAGGGCTCGGAAGCTGGAGCTCGGGACCTGCTCTGAAGGAAAGCCCTAGTGAATATCTAGCCTTCAGTTTAAAATCCTTGGGGGGGGGACTACACCTAGGAGTGGGGGCAGACACAAACTCAGATATACCTGTACAAACACTGGAACCAAGCCTTGAATGGACCCCGTTCTTGACTGGATTACAGTAATTTGCTGCTACTCTCAACGCCTGTTAGAGAACAGGATGAGCCTCTGCAGAGGAACCGAATATTATCAGGCCCCTCTATAGGGTGTCACATACAATGTGAGGCCTTCAATATAAAAATAACAGATAACAAAAAACAAGATGACTATGAAAAGATACAGGCATAGAGCCATCAATAACCTTTATTTATTTTCTAACGCTGTGTAACAAACCATTACACATTCAGAGAGTGTGTACAACACTCATTTACTATCTCACAATCTATAAAGGTCAGAAGTCCATGCACAGCATAGCTGGGTCCACTGCTCAGGGTCTCGCAAGACTTAAATCAGTGAGGCTGCACCCTTATCCAGGGCTCAGGATCCTCTTCCAAGCTCGGTTAGACTGTGGGAAGGGCGTCATGTTCCTGTTGGCCACTCAACTCTTAGAAACCAGCCTCAGGTCTTCACCATGACCATCGCACAAAGCAGCAGCTTATCTCTTCAAAGCCAGCAGGAGAGTCTGTTCTTGGTCTGCTATGGAGAAGTCTTATCATAGAAATGACTATCACATCACGTTCAGTATATAGCACAGCCTAAGCAGGGCGTGACCTCTCACCACTTTCACGGTACCACCCACACCTGAGACCCAGGGGATTCTACCTGCGATGTACATGGGTGGAGGCAGGGGTGGGCCTGGGGGCTCATCTTACTGTTCTGCCTGCCCAGGGACCCAAAGATGGATATGAACTATGATTGACACGTAAAATAAAACGGGTAACAAAATGAACAATTTCACCAAAGAAACTAAGCCAATAAAAATTCAAATAAAAATATTAGAAAAATACAATAACTGAAATTGAGGACTTGATAAGTAGGCTTAGCAGCAAATTCAATGCAACAGAACAAAGGTTTAGTCAAATAGAAGACAGTTTAATAAAAACTATACAGCCTGAAAATACAAGGAAAAAAAGATGATATAAGAAGATAAGCTAGAGATCATATATATCTGTGTATATATATTATATTTACATAAATAATAAGGTATAAAGTTCTAATATATATGCAATTGAAATCCCAGAAAAAGATGAAAGAATGAGACAGAAAGAATATTTAAAGAGATATAAATTGCAAAGGAAATCATATCTAAGCAAATCATAGTCAAACAGCTGGAAAAATATATATTAAAAACAGACAGAGGAAAAAATACATTAACTTCAAATGAGAAACATTGAGATTTAAGGTTGACTTCTGAACAGTAACTATAGAAGCCAGAAGACAATGGAAGGATGTCTGTAAAAGGGCTAGAAAATTAATAATTAGCACCAATGTAGAACTTGACACTCAGAGAAAATCACCTTTAAAGTGAAGGTAACATGAAGATATTTCCAGACAAGCCAAAGCCAAAGCATTCATATACAGCAGATCTGCTCCAAAAGAAAGAAAATTTAAGAGAAACTGTTCGGGCAGAAAGAAAACGATCCCAGATGGAAACACAGACATGGACTCAGCAATAAGACTAATAAAAATGGTAAATATGTTGGGAAAACTAAATAAATATAGACTATACAAAAGAAATAAAAAATTTATGGGCTTAGAACATATGTAAAATTACGATGGATAAAAACCACCCAAAAAGGCTAGAGATAGTAAAGGCATTTAAAGTACTCAAAGATCTCACATTATTGAGGAGATGGTAAAAAAAAAAAGTATTAATTTATATTTAATTTAATAAATCTACAATCACTCTTATAATCCCTAGGCTAAGTACTTTAAGTATAATTAAATTCTAATAAAGGGAAAATAGAATTTAGAAGGGAAGTGGAACTTAGCAATATTTGCATATTCTTAAATAAAGCAAGAAAGAAAAAATTAAACATAATACAAGTGGATGGAATAGGAACCAAATAATAAGGTTTAAAAGCACAAATATAGCAGTAATTACATTTAATGCTCATGAGCTCAAGTCTCTAATTGAAAGATCACACTGTCAGAATAGGAAAAACAAAAACTATATGCAGCTCACATGTGATACACTTTAAATAAAAGGACACAATAACATTAAAATGCAAATGGTTTAAAAAGATGAACTTTGCTAAAACTCGATAAAAAGAACTTTGGTGTAGCTAGACTAACATCATCCAATATAGACTCTGAGGTAAGAAGCATCATTGGAGATATATCTTATGATATAAGGTCAATTTACCAGGTGTAATAATTCAAAATGTTCATGCACATACATATAATATCAACCGGATAAATTACAACTTAACAGAAAGAGGACAAACAGAAATAACGTCATAATGGGAGCTGAGCATGGCATACAGGACCCCCCAGTCTAAGGCCAGTCTCTCTTCCCTGACAATAACTCACCCTTCTCTCTGCCCGAGGAGGACCGCAAGACTCACTGGTTTTTAGCCTTCCTTGGTGTTGATATGCCACCACTTCTTCTTGTGTCCTCCAAGTCAACGCCGAATACCCTTATCCTTCCTAGTCTTCGACTCCCTGCTCAGATATAACCTCCTCCCTAGAGCCTTCCCCTAACTTAGAATATGTGCTTCCTCCCAAACTCAGAAATATGTTCAAAACCCTTGGCACTTTCTACCTTAAATTTGAATTATTTTTGCATGTGTCTTAAAGTCAGGGTTTCCATGTGCTTCAACTTTATGCAGAATATGCCCAACAGAACATGGTTCAAACCATACTGGGAGCTCACTGATGCCCATTAAATTAAGTATGATGAATTTCCTCAGTCGCCTTTTTCCCAAAAGTATCAGCCAACTCCAAAGCATGAGGGAGAGAAAAATTAGAATGATCTGTTTTGGAGAAAATGGGCCTCATTTTGGACAAGAGTTCCTCAAGCCAGAAGCATCTAGAAATTTTGCAACTGACTGCGCCCTGCGAAGGGGGCTGACCTGGAAGGGTGACCGAATGCCAGCAACATATACAACCCTGTCTTGCCAAGACCCAAGACCCAAGACCCTGGTCATGCTCTCAGGCTAAAGGAGACACCACGTCTGGAGCTGACTATTCTTGTTGCCTTCTGTTATAGCCAAAACAACTATCATAGCTCTGTTTCCCGCAGCCTTGATTATCGACCTTTTCTCTGCCTGAGTTACACAGGGAGCACAGGGAAACGTGACAGAGACATTGGGAGTAACCTGCTTTAGCAACCTAGTGCTGCTTGACTTTGATGGGAAGCAGTCATGTCTCCACATCTCCGTTTCATCCTTTATACAGGGGAAATAATAACAGTACTTATTTTGTAAAGTCGATGTGAGAATTAGATGAGAAAATGTGAGGCCACCCAGCAATGCCTATGAAGAAAGGCTAGCTTCTTCCCCCACCTACCCCGCCTGTTAGGAAGGCCGTTTCCCACGTCCAGAAAACCCTCTGGTTGAAGAGGGGAGATGGTAAACCCACACCCATCCTCTCCCTGGAAAAGAAGACAGATTCACCCTGGCTGGCTGGCTGGCATTTCCAGAAGGTTTGCAGCTGTTCTGAGGATTCCGTGCGCACTGGATGAAACTGGATTTCCAACTATTCCACACCAGGGCATCGCCCAGTGGAAGGCTCCCACTCCGGTCCAAAAGTGAGCTGAGTTTGCCATCTAGAGGACACCCGTGGTTGTACAGGCACCAATACCCACTTCTGCCCCTGGAACAGAGATGAAGCTTCATTCCTTTACTAACCAACCTTTATTAAGGCTCTGCTGTGAACCACCCACTGTAGGAACAGGGCATGATGGAGCCACTGCCCTCAGCGACCTCACAGTCCGGTGGGGAGTTCATGCTCTAGGTTGATTTCACCATCCACAGTAAGACTTGGTTTCTGGCTGGAGGAAGAGTGGCCCCTGTGACAGTACAAGATGAATTTGCCCAGTGATGAATCACACACCCAGTGAGTAGAGCAGCTGATCTGAGCCTTGCACTCTGGTTTGGGGTTCTGATCTCTGGACACTCAACCATAGTTATACTGGACCTCAGAGGGGCCTGCCCCCTTATTGTACAGCCCAGGGAAGGCACAGTGAGTTGACCTGGGCCCCACAAATAGGATGTAGCAGAGCTGGACTGTGAAGCCTGCACTCCCTGTGGGACACCAAGGGCTTGACCTACCCTTGAATCAGCCAGATCCCAGGGCCATGGGGACTAAAGGGCCCTGGATGGTGTTTTCTGGGCTGAGTGTCTCCCGAGAGCAGGTGAGCAGAAGCCAGTTGTTTTGACCTTGTGTTGAGGCCCTCACTTGCCCACGATGGAGTTAATAAGGAACCCTGACCTCTGATCTGGATTCATTTATTTTTTCTCAGCCTGTAAATCTGGTCCACTTGGAGAAAGTCTCCCAGATTTTCACGGGTGTTCCTTCAGTTGCCAGGAATTGTGCATATGGTCCAGGAATCCCCTAGCTCAAGAGACGGCAACATGGCTACATGCAATTCAGGACATTTAGACTGGAAAGGAAACCTCTTCTCCAGGAGGAACGTGCTCTGAGATGCAAAACATTGCACCAACATAATATCCTTTTCAAACCTGCATCATGGGTCTTCAGTAGTGAAGACTGCATTTGTGGCCAGTTCTAGTTTATCTACGTAGTCAATGATCAAACATGCATTCTGCACCTACTACGTGCCCAGTGCTGCCCTAAGCGAAGCACTGAGGATTCAGTGATGACCGTGGCAGCCACTGTCACCACCCTCACAGAGCTTGCAAGTCATTCTCTAGATAACTATGTCGTTATGATGAATACATAAAAAGGTACAAGATGACTTCTTGGGGTAAAGACCAAGGAATGCACTGACTGCAGAATGAAGCTGGATTTGTGATACGCTTTTTCTGCTCGCTGCTTATGGACCCACAGCATCCTACACACACTCTCCTTAGTGTGCTGCTCAATCTCTCTGTTGTCTTCATTTTGGTGGGGGGGGGGGGGTGTTTGTTTTGTTTTAGTTTAGTTTATACTTGTCGGTATTGCCCACAAGACTCTCAGCTTCTTGAGGTCAGGAGAAAATTCTGATTTGACTCAAGATCCCCTGTGTCTAATAAATAGGAGGTGCTGGTTGATGGTTTTGAATGACTCAAGGAAAGAATTGTATCCATCGGTTGGTCAATCAATCTCGAATGTCACCGATGAAACCACAGTCATAAAGTTTTTAATGTGAAATGCATGAGGTGCTAGACACAGCTATTGATGATTGGTGAACAATTGTAGAGTTACAAGTTTGCCTCCAAGTGTATCACCGCCAGTCATTCTTTATTTATTATATGAGCAGTCTGCCAGACAATGTGCCGGTGCCGTCTACAGCGGGAGACATTTTCTTAAAGGAGCAGAGCATGCTTCAGGGTCCTCAGAGAAGACCTTGCCGCTACTCGCAGGAATAAGCAGAATGATGTAAAGAGCCCTCCTTGCTTTTCCTTCAAGCCAGTTTCAGATAAACAGTCACAGTATGTCCTAGTTGTTCCTGCTCCATCAACCCCACCCACTCAGAGTACAGGTTGCTCATTCTCTAAAACTTGGGTCAAATCTTGCTTTGACCTGACAACTCTTCCCAATTCTTGAAAAGTCACTGTACCTGCCCCTCTAGTCATAACATTTTAATAAGAAAGCCCAGTTAGTACAAAAGAAGCCACTATTTCATAAGTGCCTGCCTCCCACCTGCCATGTGCCCAGAACTGAGCTGGGCACCTTCTCATAGGGGGATCTCCTTCAATTAGCATAAAAACACAACATGCTAAGAATGATTAGCTCTATTTTCCATTAATATAAGGAAAATAATGTTGTAAGAGGCTAGTGCTCTTGCCTGGGGTTCCTAGATAATGAACAATTGGACCAGGACCTTAACCCAGGTCTGTCCTCCAAAGATCATTTTTTTGCCCCTGTACCAATATTTTTCAAAGCATTGTATGTGAACTATAAATATTTTGCTTTATCTTTATTTTATGTTTTATCTTCCACTAATGGCAAGCAATACTGTTTTCACATTACAGTATGTAAAGTTTCCTCGTTAAAAAAATAATTAAATTTTTAATGAAAGATTTAAGATATCCATTGTGCAAGCAACAGTATAGTCAGTGTGTGAATATCTAAAACACCATGAATGTGATGCACAACTGACTAACATCTAGGAAGTGCTGCTTGGTTCTTTAAATGCTTCCTCACTTCCGGCATTTCTCATTACTTCTTGGCCTCTTGACCTTCAGACCAGATTCTCCCAACTCTGCCAGGTCACGAGAATCATCTCAGAATATGCCCAGGCCTCATCTAACCCAATTAAGTAAGAATTTCTGAAAGTTGAGCCTAAACGTCGATTTTTTTTTTTTTCAGAGTTTCCCAGATAATCCTAGAGGCAAATCAGGGTTAAGAACAATTTTGAGTATGCCAAGAATACAGCACCCTGCCTGCCGTGTAGTAGGAGGGCAATAATGATTGTTCAATGAAGGAATTACTCGTCCTGAACTCACACCAAGCCCAGGTCCCTGAGATGGGCCACTGGGGCCGTACTTGAGATCACATCCTCTAGCCCGTTCATTGAGCGCATATATGAGGCTGAACAAAAGGCAATCAGCCTTTTATAGGGTGAGTCTCTATTATGACCAAACCAACATTAACTAACGCCGGATACCTCATGCACATCAGTGCGTGGACTTCGTTTTTCTATTTGCTGAAGGATTTGTGGCCATTGAATCCATCCCTAAGCAGAAGGCAACCGTGTTATAGGGAGCCAGCCCTGAACCTGGAGATGATCCCAGCAGAGCCACTTCTTTGTTTGTGTACCTGTTCCTTAAGCCCTCAGAGCTTTTACTAATCTAACTGAAGAAAAGCTGATAATGCCCACCTTCCATGTGAGGATCAGTGAGTGGAATGAGAAAAATGATGGATTTTAGGGCCAGACAGAGCTGAAATTAACTACTTATCCATCACTTCAGACAAATCACTTACCCTCCGTGAGTACTCGCTTGCTCGTATTAAAAAGGAAATGGTCATGTTTACCTTGTAGGATGGTTAGTGATTAGAGACCCCATGTGGACAGCGCCCCCAGAGTGCCTGGCACAGAGTAGGCACTTTACAGATGGATGTAGATGTTTACGATGGTTGGAGGAAGTAACGGATGGGAAGGTACGAAGGACAGCGTGGGATTATTACAAATATCAGAGAGCTGTGTTTCCCCCTATGTAACAGAACAGCATTTTACCCACCCTGAGAGCCTCGTGAGCTTTGGTGCCATCCCCAAAGAAAGATGCCTCAATAAAAAGATCCTTCAGGGCCTAGAAATGTGTTACTTTATCGCGTGCATATGCAGCTTTATGGGACAGGTTTTTACAATAGTTCTATTGTGGTGTTTTTGTTGGAAAAGATGTAAATGCTGAAAATTAAACAGACTTGGTTTTCTTTGTGTTTGGAAAACAAAGCCTGAGGAAGAGCTAGTTGGGAGAGTGAAATCTTGGCCTGCAAACAGACCCGAAAGGACTAACCAGAATGGCACCTTGGGCCCTTATTACACTAAGAACTCAAAGCATCTCTAACGGAGATGCAATCACCGCCAAATCTTTCAAATAGCTAGCGTTAAACCTCAGGACTGTTTTCTCATTATCCACATAAAAGGGAAATTCTCCCTACTTCTTATGGAGTAAATACTCGCTGAGTGCCTGCTGGGAGCAGTGCACCATTTCATTCAACAATATTTTTTAACACCATATGGAAGTAATCTAAGTATCTCCTCTTTAAATCCTCTGATGTTTACCTTGTGGCAATCTATTTACATCAAGTTACAACATCACCATCAGCATCATCACCCCCACAATCACAATGACCAAATATAAAGTGTTTACTGTGTAAACTCGGCTAAGTGCTTTATAGGCAGTATCTCAATCCAGTTGTTCTATTAATCTGAATAAATAGGCATTCTTGATATCCAGTTTACAGAGGAAGAAACTAAAGCTTAGAGAAAAGGAACTTGATCAAGGCCACATAGCAAATAAGTGATGGAGGTAGGACTAGAAACCATGTCTAGTTTTGCCTAACACCAAAGGCTGTGCCTGGTCCAGGTGAATTCAGGGGCCACAGGAGTCAATGCCAAGATGAAATTGGGCATAGCACATGTAGCAACAAAGCAGTGACCAAACAAGGGTTTACTGAGTGGTTATATTTGGAGAGTCAGCGTATTGTTTTGCCCTGTTTTAGCACAGACAGATCTTTCCACAAAGGTCCTTTCCCTACTTCAAATATCCAATTTGTAGAAATTATCAGTGGAAGAATCCTTAAAGATCATCTGATCTCTCTTTGTGCTAAAATGAGGAAAGTGAGGTCCAGAGAGAGGAACTGAGTTGCTTAAGGTCACATAGCAAGTCATCAATAGAGCTGTGACCAGGGCAGTAGCTCCTGACTCACGTTCCAGAACTCTGTCTAAGATGTTTCTATATAAACAAGGCTATTTTCATTCTATACCTGATGCTTAGAGTCAGCTCAGCTGGTCTGGTTATGATACATAATGTAAGACAAAACATTAAAAAATTATGTGATTGGTTCTGGATGAACTCATGTGGGGAAAGACATTTCTGGCTAAGGAAACATCTAGCAAAAGAGAGGCATGAAAGAAAAATCCAGCTTAGTGTGTTCATAAAAGAGAGTCCATCTGGTATACCTTGAACAGACGTGCCAAGGGAAGTAAAAAAAAAAACAAAAAAAAAAACAGAGAATAAACTGTTTGTCCCTTCCAACTCAGTCTATGACACTGAAAATACAATGGTGATCATGACATGACCCAGTCTTTAAGAAACTTATGGTCTAGTTGCTTAAATGAAAAAGAACACAGGTATTTACAATACTGTACTGTATGATAAGCACCATGATGGGTGTGAGCACAAGGTCCTGCCGAAAAAGAAGCATAGAAGAGAAGCTCATTAACCAGACTTAGGAAGGTTTCTTGAAACATGTGGTACCTAAGCAGGGTCCTGGCAGATGAATAAGGCAGGTCAATAGAACCATTCATGAAAGAAGAGAAGTCAAATTAAAGGCACGGCAGTTAGAGAGAACATGGCTTATCCAAGTACAGTCCAGAGTTCAACGTGGTAGATTCTGAAGAATGAGGAGATGATGGTTTAAAGTGATGCTGCAGTAAAAGACATAGACCAGGTTGTGCTGGACTTATAGGTTGTGCTTGTTATTTAGGATATTATTCTAAGGAAAAGGGGGACCATTGAGACTACTTAAGCCACTGAATGACACAATAAAATGCATGCTTTAGATAGATCAATACATCAGCTGACTGTTGGATAGAACAGAAGAAGGCAAGACTACAGGCAGGGAGATTAGTCAGCTAGCCTTAGCAATATTCTAGAAGATGAAAGACAAGGGTGTGACCTCTGAGTTTGGGAGAAGTGGATCCAGTCATACAATATGAATAAAGTGGGTTCAGCACGTATTGAGAACTGGTTAGATATCAAGAGGGAGAAGTCAAGAATAGCTCTCAACTTTCCAACTAGAATATAATGGGGTATTCACCCAGATAAGACCTTCTCAGTGCACAATATATGTCCCTGAAAGTGTAAGCAGTAGGCTGAAGTTCAGAATAGCATCTCTGTTAACACTATCTGAATAATTTTCAAAAGGAAAATAATGTGTTTGACAATTTCACTGCCAATGATCCCTGAGCCTAACTGAAGGACTGAATTAAGTAACTAACATAGGCAGTTACACCAGTCATGTTAGAGAATGAGGGGAATAGATCTTACTATTTACATCTTGTCACATGATTTCACTTCCATGACCGAAATACAAATCAAGGCATACAAGATTCAAAGGCTGTCTGATCTTGATCAAGAATGTGTAAGGGGAGAGAAAGTGGGAAAGCAAAGCATTAGCAGTATTTCAGCAGGAGTCGTTAGATATCTTGGACACCTCATACAAAAACACACTCTTGATGAGTGAATCACTAATTACTAATCCCTGAGAGCAAGGACGTCCTCTGCCACAATGTCAAGTAAGTTTTAAACTTCATGCAGAACGTGTCTGGCTACTAGAGTTCTGGTTTTTGCCAGACCTCATAGATGTGATGGAGCCATTCTACAGACCTCTGCATTCCTGTAGGTCTACCCACCCTCTAATGTCGTTTTTCTTGAGGGATGATAGGTCTCCGGGTCTTGGGTCTGATACATTTTGCCAGGACTTGGAGACATTTTAAACAAGTTAGAATTCATGTGTTGTTTTCAATTAAAGGTTTTGTAAGGCAAAGGAATACCAGCTCAGCCACCAAAAATTTGGGTCTGGGGAAGCTTCTCTAGCCTTCTTGACAGGCGGAGTATGTTGTGGTGAGCCTGGCTCCTGTCAAAAGCGATGGGAGAGACAGCAAGGGACATTGGGAAAATTAGGCTTGGCACCAACCTAAGCCACTGAATACCCAAAAGCATGGCATATGAAGCGAGGTTTGAACATCATGATCTGGGAGGTAGTGAGAATTCTAGATAGAATTTGGGTAATTGTGAGAAGTGACCGAGAAGATCAATCTCAAAGCAAAAATGGGAGAAATATCAATGGTCAGACAGAGGATAAAAATGAATAAAGAACACAAGTACTTTGTAGTGTTTCACATTATTTTTGAAAAACCCATTTGATATTGGCTGGCTCACCAAAGTCATTCACTAAATAAATATTTGCCAACTCTAAACTTTGCGTGTTTGTAAGTACCATGAATGTTGTAAAATACTTTGATACAAAGAGAAGATTGGTTAGAGAGAGTGCACCAGAAACTCTAATACTAGTGCAAAGTCATAAATATTCTTTAAAAATAACTAATTTTAAGTTCATTATTGGACAAAGAGCATGGGGTTTGGGAGGTCCAATAGATCTGACTTCAGTCTTGGCTGTGCTATTTACACAATGTGTGACCTTGAATATAATTATAAAGGCTGCCATGCAGTGCCTGGCATATTGCAGATATCTGGTAGATATTTGATGACTGAATGAGTAAAACAGAAGGATCATCAAATTAAAGACAGAGCAGTTAGAGTGAACACGGCTTGTCTGGAGTACAACCCAGAGTTCAGCATGATAGATCTTAAAAAATCAGAGTTCAACATGGTAGGAAGAGGCCATACAAGGTGCTGATGGTATAAGCATTCTCTAAAGAATTAAAAACATCCTATAACAAAGATACACTACTGTCCCGATCTAATATATAAGAAAACTGGGGTTGTGCACAGGGTCACACAACCCCTAGTCACTAGTGACTAGGAAAGTCAGAACTCAAACCTAATCTGTCCAATTTTAAGAACAGGATCTCAAGTCCCTGCCTTACAACCAACTGTTCTTTCATGGGAAAGAGAAACTAGTTTTAGGGGGGGAAACATGCTGATAAGAGGGAGGAAGGTCCAAGAGGATGCCACAGGGAAGAATGGAAAGCCTTCCGTTCTGGTGTGAAACAGAAGGGGGGTCTTTAGCCAGATGATGAAATGGGACCTGCCCAGGAAGCAGGAAGTACTCCTTGAGGCAAAGAAAGGATGGTGTCCAGCCATTAGTGATTTAGGTCAGGGAGCCCCAGTTACCAATTACTATTGTGTTTGATGTCTGCCTACCAAGAGAGGATCATTTAAGGCTAAGGAAGCTACTGGATGGGTATGCTGTCTTTCCCTTGTAGGTAGCTCCAATACAGAGGAGGAAATGTGAGCCAGGGACATTCTAGTAACACAGGGATCAGCAAACTATGACGAGGTGGCCAATTCTGGCTCGTCACTTCTTTGTGCAAACAAAGTTTTATTAAAACACAGCTATGTTCACTCATTTGCATATTATTCAGGCAGCTTTCATATAACAAAGGCAGAGTTAAACAGAAGTCATGGGAATTCAATGGCCTGAAAAGCCTAAAATATTTACTATCTGACCCTTTACAGAAGACCTTGCCAACCTATGTAATAAGGTCTGTGACATGACAAATATGGAAACACCTAGCTAGTGTCTGGCATATGGCAAATAGGTGGAAAATTAAGCTTTACCTCAATTATCACCAAGCTCACCAGCCTCTACCGGGCTGGGCTGACTCACACAAAGTAGCTAGTCACAAAGGCCCTCAAATGTGACTTAATAGTGAAGAGAAACAAAGTCATTAGTGATCAGCAGGACCATGAGCCAGGGACCACACAAGGAACTTTCACATATATTAACACATTGGCTCCTCCCACAACTCAAGAAATCAGACATCAGTGCCCCCATTTTACAGAAGTTTCACAGCTAGCAAAGCCATAGACGTAGAATTGGAACCAGGTCTAGATCCTTTCATAATACAAGTCCCATTAAACAAGGGGTAAAAGAATTAAAAGACTTACAGGCCCGAATAACACATTCCTCTCTTCTTCTAGTTGACGGTGATGACCTTGAAGGGAAAGGCACCTAAGGAAAGTGTGCGCCTGCCATCACATTGTGACCAGCAATCGGTCTTCAAAGTACAGACCACAGACCACCATGTCAGAGCAGTGGGTCCCGGGAAGGGAAGGTCACTATCTCATCAACACCAGGACAATAGTTTGATGGGACATGGGCAAGACTTAAAAGGAAGAATTCAAAGCAAAATTTCACAGGAAGAGAGAAAAATTATCCAGTACAACTAACTGAAAACTGGATACCGTGGAAAACTCTGGAAGGACACAGGAAGAAGAAACAAAGGAAAGGGGTCATTAGCATCACCTGGAAGATACAAGAACAGTACTACAGACAACACTGAGGATGCCAGATGGCCCGTATGAACCAATACCCTGGTTGCAAGTGTCATATGACACAATCCTACAGCGTGTGTCAGGTGCCCAACTATAATATGAGCTGTAGGCAAAGAAAGAAACCATGATACAGATATTGTCATTGCTACGAGCCATGACTCTGAGTCAGACTTGTGTTTATATCCATTCTGCTATTGCTAGCTGGATAATTTGGGCAAGCAACTTGACCTCTCTGAGCTTCAGTTGCCTCAACTAACTGTCAAGGGAGGTTAATAATAGTGTCTCATTGGGCCACTCTAGTGGCTAATTTTTAAAGTGCCAAGTGCTCAAGTGGTAGGCCCATAATAAAATGCTTAATAAATATTAGACATATTGTGTTACCACTGAGAGCATCACAAAGTGTTATGGAAATAGGGCAGGGACAGCTCCTGGGAAGAGATGATGTTTTAGCTGTGTCTGGAGAGAGTGTAGAAGTCCGTGAGGTGAACATTCTCCAGGATGGGTGGAGCATAATAATGATGGGAGGAGCTAGACATGAGGGTGAGAAGGTGGGCTGGTTTCCTCACCTCCAGATTTGCCCAACCCCACCCATTCTCTACACTATCCCTAAGCACAACCCCAACCCTGCCACTCCTTCTGCTCAAAGCATATAAATGACTCTATTTGACTCTATCTGGATTCAGCGTAACATTCAAACTCCTAGCATGCAGCATACAATTCATGTGCTCATTCAATGTGCATTTACTTAGCACCTACTACATGTCAGGAACCATTCTTGTGAGGAGTACTACTTGGGCCTTGACTATGAGAAGGTCACAGACTAGTAGGAAGAAAGATGAGTATCCAAGAGGTTCAGTACAATGTAGCAGAGCTAGGACTGCTGCCTGTCTACAACCCTGTACTGCAGAAAAAGGACTCACTTCTCCTTTAGACAGTCAGCGCCAGGGCAGCAGCGTACAGTGGAGAACAGGAGAGCATCTAGAAGACAGGGAACAGCATGTGGAGAAGCACAGAACCCAAACAAACTGGATTTTCGGTGGTGCCCTTAAGAGTCCAACCTTTCTGGAGCTTAGAGAGGGCCAGATGTGGGAGATGAATGGGATCAAGAAGGCAGAGACCTGACCATGATCTTGGACTCCATGGCAAAAAGCGCACACGTTATCTTGTCAATAACGGAGAACCACAGAAAGGTCATGGTCGGTGCTGCAGAAGAGAGTCTGGACGGGGCCAGAAGAGAGGGAGAGAGACCGCTGAGGGGCTCCTGCAGTGAGCTAGGCTATCCCCGACACATAAATGAACAAGCAGATAAATGAATGATCCTGTAGATAAAGGGTCCTAACAACTTCTGCTGGAGTTTCTGCTCACATGAGAAAGGGAAGTGGCTTTCCCTTTCCTGCCCCCCACCTCCTCGAGCTTTCATGAATGGTTCCTCTCTTTTGCATGCATGTGTAGCTCTTGTCAAATACTGGGATCTCGGAGCTGCAGCCTGGGCGTCTCATAGTGGGCGGGTTATATTTAAACAATTCATTCAGTGAGGCAAGTGTCCAAACCAATTAAGTCAGAATCCCCAGGGGTCCCAGGCAGAGAATAGAAATAAACAGTCAAGGTATAGTTTGGACCAAAATAGTCATCAATTAGAGCTATTCTTGGCTTGCTGTGACCATAGAAGAGTAAAAATAGGAATGCTGAGATAAGGCAAAGGTCTGAAAAGTAGGTGTGCATGGTGAGCCTGTTAGGAGGAGGACACTGCTCTCAGAGTTGTCACAGAAATGCAGAGGCCAATGCTAGTTAATGCCTTTTAATTCATTGATTATTAGTATTACCATTCCAATTATATGCATGCCATGTGTGGATGGTAGATACAAAGAGGAATAAGACACAATCCAGACCCTCAAGGAGTCTCCAGCTTATGGGAGCTGCGTGGGAAACCAGTTAAATGCACTGCAGTGTAATAACTGCTGAGACCCATGAAAAATAAACAAGTACTCCATTCTACCTGCAAGGAAAGACAGCCTTGACATATGAAGGAGTCCTCAAGCAGGGTCTAGAGGGCAAAGAAGATTGTAAAATCGAGGAAACAGCTCACACAGAGGCACAGAGGTGGGAACGTCAGGTAAGGCTTGGGAGACTTGGAAGAGAACTTGGCCAAATCTGAACACTGAAAGCTGAGAGCCTTGTTTATGATCCCTTCATCTCTCCCCCTCACACCCAGGGCAGAGGCTTGAAAGGCAGCCTTCTACCCCTCACATGAGAAAGACGAGGGAACAGGCACTGACTTCTGGCAGAAGAGAGCCACAAGTGGGGTCATAATTAATCAGCATATCAGAAAACCTATGATTCAGCCATTGTTGAAAATGAAAGAAATTAGATATGGTCTATCTATAGGGAACTTCCTAAAATACATGTCTGATATGAACTTGGTCAGTTTGCATGATAAATTAGAGGGGAAGCCAAACTCCTTGCCCAAGCCTACCACTTACTTAGCTGCAAGACCGTAGGAAGGTCAGAAACTCCCTGAGTCTCGGTTTCTTAATCCATAAAGGGGATGAGTAAGGGTGTGATGATTCCCACTCCACAGGGTCATTGCAAGAATTAAATACGAAATATGTGAGATGATCTAGCGCAGAGCCTGACACCCAGCCAGTGATGAACAAATGTGAGACCCTTCCAATCTTCCATCCCCGAGTCCTGGATTGAGTTTAACGCACACATCTCACACAAATAGGTGATTCATATATTCCCGTTCTAGACTCCTACCATCCTCCACAGAGTCCATTGCGTCTACTAAAAAGATGGCAGAGGAAGGCCCGTAATAGCATTTACTACTTGCCAAATACCTCGCATTTAATTTTCACAACAACCCAATGAGATGGCTGGAGGCAATACACCCGCATTCTACGGTTCAGAACTTCTGAGACTCAGAGAACTCAAGTGATATTCGAGGTCACACAGCCAGTTAAGTGGCAGAGTCAGTAGTTGAATCTGGATCTAAACAGATGCTCCAAAGGCCACTCCAAAAGTGAGGCTGAGGTGACCCCAGGTGCCTTTTGCTCAACAAACCGGACCCGGATGAAGTATGACAGCTTCCGTGTGCCCCAGAGTGAACCCTGCTCAGTTACATCTGCCAGTAGCTCCTGTGCCTCAGCTGAGACATCCATGTGACTCACTCTGTTCCAGGTGATCTTTCTAGAGCTCTGTTATTCATGATAAATTATAAGAATAATTCTCATGCTACAGAGACACAATTTATTGAGAAAGCACCTGGGATAATAATTGGTAGGTTTTCTTAATTTCTAAGTCTGTAAAAAAAAAAAAAAGATAGTAAATTTAATGAGTGAGAACTGGGACAATTAAAAGTAAGCAAAATGTCTTGACGAGTGGTGGCGCAGTAGAGAGCATTAACCCAGAAAGCTGAGGTTGCTGGTTCAAAGCCCGAGATTGCCAGCCTGAGCGCAGGGTAGCTAGCTTGAGCCCAAGATCTCCAGCTTGAGCCCAAGGTCACCAGTCTGATCCGGTCAAGGCGCGTATGAGAAGGAGTCAGGACATGTACGAGAAACAATCAATGCCAACTAAGTGGAGCAATGAATTGATGTTTCTCTCTGTGTCTGTCCTTGCCCCTCTCTCGTTCTCCCCTCCTTTCTCTCTATAAAAAAAAAAGAGAGAAAATGTCTTCAGTTTTAGCCACTTTGGGTAGGTCTTGTGCCTTTTTTTAAAACTTCCAGATTTCATAGTTTCTGTTCAGCTTTTGCAACTTCCCAAGAGCATAGTTTAAAAAAAAAAAAAAAGAACCAGAGGCCTTCTGGATCACTTTCAAGAGGTACCTCTTGCAGAAGGAACCGTGGGCCATAAAAAGAACCCTTACAAGCTTGCTTCAGCTCTTCCCTTCAAGATAATTCTTTTTTTTTTTTTGTCTTCTCTTTTTTTCTGGTAAGTGAGTAGTCTTCAGATAATTGGTGTTGCATATCTTTGGGAAAAATTCATGCCAGACTAGTCAAAATGTAACGGCTGCTATCGTCAGCTTGTGATGGTTTCTAATTTACTCCTCAGCAAAAAAACAAAAACAAAAACAGAACACACACACATACAGGTCTCCTCTAATTATGACACTGGAAATTTCTATTTGAAAGGTTAAAAAAAAAAACAAATAATCACAAAACAGCACCACCATGTCATCTCAAATCTAAGCTGGCATCCTGAGCATGCCTCGTGCAACGTTCACTGGCTCCCTGACCTCCACCTCCTACCTTTTGTTTCAAACAAGTTCTAAAACGCATTATTAGACACTGCCCTAACTCCTTGGGCAAAGGATGCGAAACATTGTCGTTTCTGGAAAAGGCGAGATCGCCATTCCATTCGATTCAACATCTTCAAGAGCTGAGCGCCAAGCACTAGCGGTGCAGAAGCAGAAGACATCACCCCTTACTGGATGTGTTTGTGGCACTTTCTGAGGCTTCCTAACCAGTGAGCTAGGACACCCAGGACAGCTGTGCTGAGATGCCCACTGCTCTGGACTCAGGGAGGCTGGGCAGGGTGCGGGCTGGCCAGAGCCCACTCCGCAGTGACCACCCTCTCCCTGTACCCCAGCGCACTGGACAAACACCGCCTATCCCATGGAAAAGGCTGGAAAGGAACCAACTAACATTATTGACATGCCTGGGGTTATCTGCCCCAACCTTGAATAACCCAACTTTTAAGCTTTTGAAATCACATATCTACTTTTTATAGTTTTCTTTTTCTGTTTCCTTCCAGTTAATTGCCACATCTTGCTGTCTTAACTGTTCCAACCTTATCGGTGGCTGTTTCTAGTCTTCTTTTAGCAAAAAAAGAAGAAGGAAAGAAAGAAAGAAAGAAAGAAAGAAAGAAAGAAAGAAAGAAAGAAAGAAAGAAAGAAAGAAAGAAAGAAAGAAAGAAAGAAAGAAAGAAAGAAAGAAAGAGAGAAAGAGAGAAAGAGAGAGAGTGAGAAAGAAAGAAAGAAAGAAAGAAAGAAAGAAAGAAAGAAAGAAAGAAAGAAAGAAAGAAAGAAAGAAAGAAAGAAAGCCAAAGCCATTAAGCAAAATGACATTACACTCAGCAAGCACTCCCTGAGTACCCCTGTGTCAGGAACGCAGGCCCCGCAGAGGAAGGGAAAGTAGAGACAGAGAAGAAGGGACACAGTTGCATTTTCTAATAGGGTCACAACCTAAAATTTTAAATAAAATAAAGGTCACTAGGCCCTAGCTGACTAAGAACTAGGCCCTGGATCCTAGGGCTAATATGTGAGACAAAATGTTTTATGGGTTTTAAGACAAAGCCCAGTGACGTGTTTCCAAAATCTGAGCTGAGGAGTGTGCAGACACCCTCGGTCTGCAGGGGTATGAAGCCCGCCGACTCTGACACGGGACTGAGCCCACAGTCCTGGCTCTGCCCGGGACTGCTTGATGACCTGGTAGTGCAAGTCACTTCCTTTCTCTCCGTCTCAGGTTCCTGTCTTAGAAAATTTGGAAAAGGATACCTATTTTCAAGGTTATTGTAAACCTTGGAGATAATATATACCACTCTAATATACACTGACTCCAAGTTGGTATTTCATCATTTGATAAGTGGTAGCTTTTTTTTTTTTTTAAGTTCTACACCAATAGGAATTGACCTATTGATGATAAGAAAAGAATGTTTTCCAAGTACTTGGATATAAATACCAATTACTGAAATGCTTGGAGAAGAGGGAGGATCTTGTCAAGTATGCCTCCACTCACCAATAGTTTCTTGTTTCTGAAAAGCTTTAAAACTGCAGGACCTGGCTTTCTGCCTCGGCCCAGTGAGCCTACTAGGCATCTGGTTTTGTCACAAGCGCATTGACATCATTGTTTGAACCCTCTGCAATGCTTTGTACACAGTACATCTTCGAAGTTTGCCACAGAAGGAAAGTAATGATGGAACCAGGTTTTTAAGTTAATTTTTTTTAAGTGAGAGAGATAGAGAAAGGGACAAATAGGGACAGACAGACAGGAAGGGAGAGAGATGAGAAGCATCAATTCTTCATTGAGGCACCTTAGTTATTCATTGATTGCTTTCTCATATGTGCCTTGAATGGGGGGGGGGCGGCTACAACAGAGCAAGTGACCCCTTGCTCAAGCCAGCGACCTTAGGCTCAAGCCAACAACCTTGGGCTTTAAGCCAACAACCTTGGGCTCAAGCCAGCAATCATGAGGTCATGTCTATGATCCCACACTCAAGCCAGCAGCCCCATGCTCAAGATGGTGACCCCGTGCTCAAGCCAGAGACCTCAGGGTTTTGAACCTGAGTCCTCTGCGTCCCAGGCCAATGCTCTATCCACTGCACCACCGCCTGGTCAAACTGGAGCCAGGCCTTTGATGTAGGTCTGGGACCTCATGCTAAGTCGGCTCTGGTCTGTTTCCTTCCTGATCACATCCTTGAGATAAGATTGTTAACTTGTGAACGGCCCCTGGCCCCTGGAAGTGAAATCACATGGCAGTGTGATATGGACAAAAACATGTGTCTGATCCTGGCTGCGACATGAGACAATGCAACCTAACCTCTTGCAACTCTGATTTGTCATTGGCAAATGCAGATAATAATAAAGTTTCTGTGAGAATTCACTGTGGAAAGGTCTGCAATGTGCCTGGCATTGCACATGGCATGTATGTGTTGTGCAGCTGATGTTTGTGATCATCTTAAGCCAACACCTTAACCTCTCTGAACCTCAGTTTCCCCACCAATACCATGGGGATGATAGCACCCACCCTGGAGGGTTTGGTGAGGAGTTGATAAGACAGCATTCTGGAAGTGTCCAACACAGTCTGTGGCTACTCTTTCTTCCTCCTATAGAATTACTTTTATAAATTCTGGTTCATTGGAAATTTTAATCACTGAGGAATGTGTGTTTGTATTTTGTTTACTAAAAAAAGCCACTGTATATTTAAATAGTATAAGAAAAGCCAACTGTCATCTAAATGCCTGCTGGAAGTATTTTCCACGTCAGAAGGTTTGGGGCCCACATGGCCACGCTCATTTTGAGTGGCTGGGTATTCAGGTCAGAGCTGATCATCTGTACAATGCTAGGCAGTCAGAGTCACCCACTGGGAAAGAGGCGCCCGACCCCGAGTCATGTGAGAGATGTGCAAGTTCTGACCAGCAGAAATAGCAGCATCAGATAATGCCCCGAGGACTGCCCTACAATGGACTGCATTCTCATGCATGTGAATGAGGCGGGGAGAGTGCTGTCATCTCTTCCTGCGGCTCAGGGCATTTTCATTGACAAAAACATAAGAACACTTTTGTTGGCTAACACACTGCCCTTTGCCGGCCAGCGACGTCCCAGCCGCCAATCTGCCCCAATGAGAGGAAAGGTTACTTCCTCTATCATAATCTCGTACCGGCTGGTGCCTCTGCCAGATCCTGTCATGTGCTCGAGAGAGGAGACAAAGCCCAAACACAGCAGCCGGCAGCAAAACCACTTCTCACCGCTGCCCAGCTCCGGAGGCCCGAGCGCTTAACCAGAGTCTGGTGATGCTCTCCGGCTCCGTGGTCAGGCCCCTGCCCCTGGTGATGATTCATGGCGTGGGAAGTGCTCTTACCCGTGGCCACAGAGCAATGCCTGGGAGGTAGAACCGTGTCTCAGGGGTATCTCAGAGCCTGTTCTGTAAAGCCTCTTCAGAAACCAATCACAGCTTGGCCTTTTGGAGCTCACACTCTGATCACCTCCGTTGAATGTGAACCCCCACTTTAAACAACCTCAAAAGAGAACACTGTGGTCCACAGAGGTCAGCGAGCTGCCCGAAGTCACCCAGTTAATAGGTGCTGAAGCCAGAACTGTAACCAAGAGAAGAAAAAGCCTCGTCCAGAAACATAGATTTAAGAACACTGCTGAACAGAAATGCGTGGAGAGCATCACCCACAGAGCCTGGCTTAGAGTAGACATCCAAAAGTTATTTTCTTTGCTCGTGTAGGAGAGGAAAACGTCCTGGCTAATTGTGGATCCGCCACCCCCCCTCCCAGCCTGTCTTATCAACAGCAATCATTGTCCCCACAACAACGATAATTCTTGCCACCCTTCACTGAATGGCAATTGTCCGACTAGACAGCATCCTCAAAGCTTTACATACAATTTCACCCCAACAAAGAAGAAGGGAAGTATCACAAAAAGGAACCTCTCTCCACTCGCAATGACAACCAGAGACACAATGAGTGAGCTGCCCAGGCTGGGGCCAAATCCCAGGTGTCATGGGCATGATGACCACATAATCCATCACGCAATCCCCGCCAGGCTTCTGAACAAAGGGGCGCGCTGTGAAGAATGGGCAAGCTGGGACATACAATCACTCTAGCTCAGCAACTGAAGTTCCAAGTCCCAGGAAGCCCATCTATTATTTTTCAAGGAGCAAACCTGGGGGAAGAGAAAGGCAGACATCTGCGATGAGCTCCTTTGTGCTTCTGGGACTCGAACACCTTGAGGAGAGGCTCGTGGCGCAGGTGCGTGAAGGGATAACGGAAACTTGACGTCCTCCCAGCCTCCAGGGACACCACTTCCAGCCCATGTGTCTCTTCCCATTCCTGAAATGCTCTCTCTGCCTCTCGAAACACATTTCCTCTGATTAATTTCTGGTACCATGAAAGTGTCAACAGAAAGCATCACTGCTTTTTAGACAATGGCTTTACATGACCACCTCTGCACAAACCCCAATCTAAACGGGGTCCGTCCAGGCTCCTGTTACTGTCTCTTTTATAGCACTTACAAAACAACTCATAATATCTTTCCTTGTATGGCTGTTCTTTAAGTTTATCTTTCTATAGAATATGTTTTATGAAAGAAAAGTAAAGCCGGGAACATATCTCCTTTGTTCATTGCTGTGTCTTGAGGGCTCATGGTGCAGCAAAGTCTGTTAGAATTGCCAACTGAATAAATTAATCCATTGATAAGGAAGAAGAAAGTGGGCTTAATGACCATCTACCATGTGTCATTTAATTCTCCCAGCAACTCTGGGAAAGACATATAATTTTCAAATTACAGATAGAAACACTGAGACTCTGCAAATGCTTAGCCTGGACCAAGTGGTCCAGTGACCAAATTACCTGAGTCCACTCTCCAGGCTCACTTTTACCTGTGTGGAAATTTCTGTGATACAAAATCAGTAACAAGAAAGCAACTTGCTGCAGAATTAATCATACCAATGAATAGCTATCTGCAGTTCTGAATGATATTATGTCCCAACTGAAGGATTCATTCTGTCCCCTCCATAACAAAACTCATTTCCCTAGGGCCGATGGAATGTCCCTGCCTACTCTATTCTGGGTCCCTCCCTCCCAGATGGGATTACATAAAATTTGCTAATTTCTAAGGACTATATTCCTTTCCCCTAGTGTACATGCAGACTGTGTCTTTCTGTGACTCCTCTAAGCACACAAATATATTTTCTCTTCTTAATCTTATCACAATTCTATGTAGCAGGTACTATGACCATCACCATTTTACAAATGGGGAAACTGAGGCTCAGAGAAGTTCATTAACTTACCCAAGATCACACAGCTACTAAATGGCAAAGCGAGGATTGAGCTCAGGTCTACCTGGCTGCAAACTCCAGGCTCTTAACCCTCTATGTGAGAACAATTAAGTCACAGCTTTTCAAACTTCTGTTTCAGTCCTGACCAAAAGGTCTGGTCATCCTCAACTACACTGCCACCATTCCCAAGTTCCCTCAATGCTAAAGTCTTCCCTTTGCGTGGAGAAGTCTTCCCTCTACAGACACAGCTCATCCAGGGAGAAGTCCCTGGTATTTCCCATGTCATAGTCGTCAATGGAAATGTGGACTCCAGGGACCCGACTGTGAGGGTGCCGGTCCTTTTCCATTGACTGCTCTCACCCATCAGAAGATTAGGGCAGTGTCCATCCGAAAAGACCTTTCCTTGACCTCATGTCCCAATCTGAGGGACATTTAAATCCATTGACTTAAACAGCCACCTTTAAGTTAAGAATAGACCTTTATTTCATAGCAAGCCTGGAAAAAATTGCTCATTTCCTGCTCCCTAACATACAGGCCTCGGGGCACTTCCACTGAATTTCCTCTTGCTTTCTTTGTATGTGCTTTCTTTCCACTGGTTAATTTCTTGCCAGGTGTGTTCCTTGTTGAGAGGTGGGAGGAGCCGATTACCACCTACCCCCCTGGGGTTGCCAGGCCGGAAGAGCCTTCCCAGCCTGCATCTCAGAGGAAGGAAGAGCAGATGTGCGGCCTGAAATGAACAGAGGTCGGGGCGAAAGCCTCAGGTGTTCCTGGCACCTGCTGCGTGTAGGCAGTACCTATGATCTGCTACAGCCCAACGAGCAGACACCACAGGGACACTTTGTAAATCACCACATGTTAGTAGATGGGTCAGGTTAGAAGGTGCAAGTTCTCTCTCCTCGTTCAAGGCGGCCAAGAACCTGTCATGCCTCAGAAAATAGAAACACTACACGAGCTATGTTCTATACTTCCAAAATCTCTATATCTTTTATACCCCCATGGGTTTTTGTTTGTTTGTTTGTTTTTTTGCAAATAGTCCTACAACAATCATGTGTTACTTTCATGATTATATTTGTTTACAATTATTAATCAAAAAAATTTACACTTTTATATATGAGAAGAGTTGATAAGCTCATTAAAATGTCAGGTTTAATAATTTGAGGAGAAAAAATGAGATGGAACCCTCATAAAAGAAGATACACAAATTCATTCCCAAATACAAACCAGATGATGACACCACACCGTGTAAATCTAAAATAGTTTTTCATGGCACTTAGAATAAAGTTAAAACTCCTCATCATAGCCTAAAAGGCCCAGTGAAATCTGGCCTTCACTCACATCCTTGATCACATGTCCCGCCCCTAGTCTCCTTACTCACTACAACTGGTTTCCTGAAAATAACAGCATCTTCCTGTCTCAGGACATTTGCACAAGCTTTCCCTCTGCCTGGAACACTCTGCCTCCATCTGCACACAGACATCTCCTTTATCCATTCAAGTCTCAGCTCAAATGTCACCTCCTCAGCAAGGCCTTTCCTGACCACCTGGTACAAATTAGCATCTTCCCACCCTCCCCATAGTCACCCCCTCAAATAATTCCTATTTTGTCTTCTTGAAGATATGTACTACTAGTGAAATTATCTTGTTCATTTATTTGTTCTCAACTGTTATACATTTTAATAGAAGATAGAATCATGACTCTCATACACATATAAAATAAACACGTAGCAAAGTTTTCTTTACCTAGCTTGTGGTGGCACAGTGGATAAAGCGTCGACCTATAATGCTGAGGTCACTGGTTTGGAAACTCTGGGCTTGCCTGGTCAAGGCACATAAGGAAGTTGATGGTTCCTACTCTTCCCTCCATGTCTCTCTCTCTCTATCTCTATGTACCACCTCGGAAAAAAGAAAAAAAAGAGATAATCACAAAAAAATAAAATAAGACAATCATTTCTTTTCTTTCATATTGGCAAAGAATCATAAAAGCGCCCAACGAGTTCTGCTGAGTGGGTAAAGAGATCATCCTGGGTTGTCACGTGTCAACACCAGTACTAATGCCTTCCAAGGCACAGATGGTGTTTCAGAGTGGTTCAGAGTTAGAGCCTGCCAAAAAGAAGAACTGAGAGGCAGAAAGGAGAATTGGAAGGCAGAAATGAACCAGAAAACAGGGATCCCAGTGGCCAGAGGCGGGAACTTCTTAGACCTTTCCACGAGTTCCCCATCGGCAATCCTGGTGACCAGTTGTGGCGGGTTCTCCAACTTCTCTACGGGCTCCCTGCTTGGGGCTGAAGTCATGAGAGAAGCTTTTCCCATTCTCTTGGCTGTAGCCCTCCTGACCTTCACATCCCCACTCTTCCCACGAAACCTTAATCTCTACATTAAACCCTTTTCCCTAAAACACTTAGAGTACTTGTATTTCTTGCCCAAATCCAGACAGATGCAAAAGGGATTTCGTACACTGCTCAGACAAGTGCCTTTTTCTCTCATTCAACATTTAACTAATATTAATTAAGAAGTCAGTTACTATGTCTTGGAGAGGGATCTGATAATCATCAGGCAAGAGATTACAACCTTTGACCCAGGTACTCAACTTCTAAGAATTAATCTGTGCTAAGGAAGCAATCATTAATCCAGACAGAGAACCAGGATTCACAGAGAGTACATCCTATGTGAAAGGAAGGGTGCTAATAAAGCAAAAGTCATAAGTTTTTCCCAAATAAATGAACACTAAAAAGTCCAAAAGCAGGGACGTAGTTTAAAACTAAAGGTGTATTTATGAGACACTTAATGTAACTTACATGAATCACTTTTTTTTTTAATTACCTGTGATATGGTAAAATCATGAATTGAAATATACATCATTTGATATGCTGTATTTTCATTTAACTTTAGTTTTTCAGATTAATTGAAGTGAAAATGCAATATATCAAGTAATGTATTAAATATTTTATTTGCTAAAATAAAATGCATGCCATGCTCTATTGTAGTTTACCTTAGTGATTCCGGGCAGATCAGTTAAGTTTTTGAATATCAGTTTCAACTTCTGTTCATTGGAAATCATCATACTTGCCAGGCCAATGTAAGTGGCCTTATATACCCCATTCTCATCACACTCATTGTGGTTAGAAGCAAGCCTTCTGGGGCCAGGGTTCAAATCCCAGCTTTGCCACTTACTAACAGTGACATATTAGGAAAGTCACTGAGCCTCTGTGCCTCAGTTTCTCTGTCTGAAAAGCAGATTTAAAACTAGCATTGTTTCTATGTGAACTAAATTAGACAACTCATGCAATATTTAGGACAGTACTTAATACACAATAGTACTTAATACACGATAACAGCTAAACAAATGGTAAATCTTCTAAGATGACATAACTTGCCCAGAATCACCCAGTTAATACTGATGATATTAAGAGAAACAAAAATATAAATGGCAACATTAACATTTGCACTTCACATACTTTGTCTCCTATAACTTTCACAACAACACTATAGAGTAGGCACTGTCATCACAATCCTACAACTGAGGTGTCTAAAGCCCCAGGAAGTTGTGACTAGCCTAAGCACCCAGCTAGATAATGGAGGAACAGGAACATCATCCGATGTCTGGCTAACTCCCTCCCACTAGAGACATAAATCATCTCATTCTCTAATGTCAGGTTTCTAGTAACATTGTGAGTCATTGCATTATCCTTAACCTCTCACATCATGGGGTCTTCTTCACCTAGTGATCAAGAACCAGCTCTTGGCCCTGGCCGGTTGGCTCAGCAGTAGAGCATTGGCCTGGCGTGTGAAGTCCCGGGTTTGATTCCCAGCCAGGGCACACAGGAGAAACGCCCATCTGCTTCTCCATCCTTCCCCCTTTTCTTTCTCTCTATCTCTCTCTTCCCCTCCCACAGCCAAGGCTCCATTGGAGCAAAGTTGGCCCAGGCACTGAAGATGGCTCCATGGCCTCTCCCTCAGGCGCTAGAATGGCTCTGGCTGCAATGGAGCAATGTCCTAGATGGGTAGAGCATTGCCCCCTGGTGGGCATGTTGGGTGGATCTCAGTCAGGCACATGTGAGAGTGTGTCTCTCTGCCTCCTTGCTTCTCACTTCAGAAAAATACAAAAATACAAAAAAAAAAACAAAAACCCAGCTCTTAAGCATTGCCACCTTGTCACCTAGGACTTAGTATGGTGCCTGGCTAGCAATAGGCCCCGATAAATCAATGTCGGATAAATGAAGAAATGCATGCATGTCCGAGTCAATGAGGAGAAGACAGAACGATTGTCTCCCACCTATTAAGACTTTATTTAAATAGCAGGAATAAAAGCGGAGGCACGTAGTCATGAAAACGGTGGCCACTCAGCTCCAGCAAACACTCGTACTCTCCCTGACCAGTCTGCCGTCAACTTCAGTCAATAGTGCAATCCTATGGCACATTAAGCAGAGAATTTGATCCAAAAGCAACACAATCAGTAGGCACAGAGGCCATTGCTCTGATTAAATACAGCCTGAGGAATTAAAGCACCATAAGCTGTTTGCAGAAATCTTTGGTTTTAATTAGGCAAAAGTCATCCTAGCAGCAAAGATGCAGCCATGTATTCCTTGGGCCTCATGGAGTGATGAATGTAATTAGGCCATGATATAGTGGTTGTGATCAGCATTCAGTTGTGAGAATTACAAGACTATCAATTAAAGCTGCCCAACCTAATTCTTCCAAGTCTCATTTGGTGGCCTGAGGTAGGCAGTTATGGTGTCAGCCCCCAGGAAGGAATTTATCCCAACAACAATCTGATTGGAAGGGAGCGAACTAACAATTGTTACTACCTGATTGTGCACTGGGGTCCAAGCTGAGGCATTTGCATAAACCATCTCTTGCCAACTTCCCATTTTACAGATGTGCAAACTGATGTTCAGGAGGTTAACTCTTTCCAATGTGCATTGGGTACATGGCAAAGCTTGGATTCAAACCTGGAGTTGTCTGGTTTCAAAGATGTTGGCATTAATAGGGCAGGGAGAGGCAGGCCTGCCTGGATTCAAATGCTGCCTCCCATACTTAGTAGGGGATAGCGTTGATGAGTTTCTTAAGTTTCTCCATCCTCAATAGTCTCATCTGTCAAGTGGGCATCACAGTGGTACCTATTTCATAAAATAGTCCTGAAAAGTGAGCTCACAGAAAGGGCAAAGAGCGGTTGTGCGCTGTTCACTCTTACCTCATGGTACCACTGACATCTGACACAGACACTGTAGCAGAAGAAATGAGAAAGTGACTTCTAGAGAGCCAAACATGTTCAGATAAGGCCATACGGATCATAACTGACCAAGCTAAGAAGGAACTCAGCCCAGGACCTCTTAAACACTCAACCAAATGCCTCAGAGTCTCCCTTTGTCTCCACTGGCCCTAGAGCAAACCAGCCAGGCTGGAGCACAGAGGTCCAAAATAAGGAGACTGAGCTCAGGGCATTGAGGTGACCAGAACACAGGCACTCACACACTGAAACAAAGAAGCAAGCTTAACTTCCCCCACTCCACAATGCCTGTGAAAGCCAAGTCCATGGTTTAAGATGCTCTGGGTCCAAAAGTGAGCCCTGAGCTTATGAACCATGAGACCCAGTTCTCTCATCTGTAAGACAGAGAGAGCAGGAGTCCCCTCCTTGGGTTGTTGTTGTACACATCAAATAAATTATTGTCGGGCAAGTACTTAGGACTGTGCCTGAAATTACTGAGCCTTGCTGTAGCCAAGTTCCTTTATCACTGCGTAGGAATAATAGCCATTCTTATCCTCCATGATGACTGGAAACATTGAATGATTTAATCCACGTAAAATGCTTAGCCTGGTATCACCCGTGTATTGGAAGCACGCAGTAAATGCTACCTGTCTTCATGTAGCAGTAGTAATGATGGTGGTGATGGAAGTAAGTCATCAAAGTACAAAGCTTCTGGTAGAGGAAATTCTCCCTACATTGTTGCCAGACCTTCGCACTTTACCCTGAATGCTTCTCTTGTCTTAGTTGCTTTTCTGAGAAATTCTCCTTCTAGAGGAAGGAAAATAAGGTGATAATCCCATTCATTACCCCAACCAATGGGGAGGGTCCATTGTGCTAACGATACATGAAGACAACATTTACTCACCTAGTATTTACCTCCGAGAGCTGTTGTGAGGATAAAATGACACGATGGATGGAATGACCATGGTGGATGTTGGGATGCACCATAACTTCCCAACTGAACAAATGTTCTAGAATATTGCAATAGGTGATCTGAAGTCTTCTATCCCTAACACTCTTCATGTGGAAGATTGTCTGTCTGCCTATTTGTTTATATGTTGTCTTTGAATGGTGGGTAATGAATAACAGCTCTTGGACATCAGTGTCTCCTATTGATCCCATTCTAATTTAAGACAATAAGAGTCCAAATCTTGACCCAAGAAGTTTATACTCCAATGACACCCTCCCCCATTGACTTAATAATGCATTAGTACTGCCCTGGCTGGATAGCTGGGTGTTGGAGCATCATCCTGAGGCACAGAGGTTGCTGGTTTGATTTCAATAAATTAAAAAAATAATAATGCATTAGTACTTTTCAACTATATGCAGCTGTGATCCAGGCTCTATAAGAAAAGAGAAATTCAGAAAATGCGGTGCAACCTCGGTGCTGCGCAAAGAACTAGCCTGTGTTTTCCACAGCAACACACACCTCTGTGCTAATACCTGAGAGATGAGCGATGACAAAGCAAGAGAAATTCAGAAAGTGCGGTGCAACCTCGGTGCTGCGCAAAGAACTAGCCCCTGCCTGTGTCTTCCGCAGCAACACACACCTCTCGTCCTGGTTCTCTGCTCCAGCGGCATGGATCTTTTTGTTACTTGAAGCAACCTCTCTCCCGACTTCAGGATTTACAAAGTCTGTTTCCCCTTTCTGCATGGCTCCCTCTCCCCTGCCCGCCACCCCCACCCTTTCTCTTGCTCTGTCATCGCTCATCTCTCAGGTATCAGCACAGATGGCACACAGAACAGCTCTATCCCACTCCAAGGCAAGGAAAGGCATGTCTTCCGGTTATATGGGTTTATCTCACCTGCACTTCTTCTTGCAGGCCTTTATCAAAAGGACGACTAAACTATTAATTGAGTCACAGGGTGTATGAAGTCTATCTCTGCAACTCAACCAGACTGTAAGCTGCATGAGGACAAACTCACACCTGGAGCGCTAGCACCTAAGAGAGCTCCCAAGGCTGTCACTCATCCATACTCTGTTTACTGATTTCAGCAGTTAATGAGTGTGAGGTATTTTTGTGTTGTTGAGGTTATTTTTGCTTTTGTTTGTTTTATTTTTTTTAGAAGAGGAATAGTTACAAATTAAATTCCTTAGAGCAACCAGGTATTAAAAAGTATTGATATGTCTGTTTTTAAGGTATCTTTTAAAACCAATTCACTTATTCTTTCTATTTGAATTAAGAGGCCAAAATTCCATAGAACTTTTTTTAAAAACCCTCAGGTGTTGACAGTGTCTATACTAACATTCATTTACTCTTGACCCATTAATTCTTTTTCTAGAAATCTTTCCTACAGAAACATCTGAAAAAGTATGAAATGATATATAAGGACATTAATTTTTAGCATTATTTGGAAGTCAAATGTCAAGACCGCTGACGTGTCCCGCAACAGGGAGCCATCAAATAAGCCATGATCTATCCCACAACGGAGTACACACAGCCATAAGAAACGAGTAAGGACGATCTGCAGTAATACGGAGAGTTTGCCAGGATATATTGTTAAGTGAAAATGGGAAAATATAGAACAAGTATAATATGTTACCTTTGTCTAAGAGAAGAAAAATGAGAATCTCCAATGTTTCACATATTTGCAGAAAACAAAAAAGAACACAGGAAATAAAAACGAGAAACTAAAGAACTTACAGGAAGTGCATCAGGGCACGTGGGGAGAGGAAAGCGTGGAAACTAAACGTCCCTGTGATGCCCTCCTACGCTGTTACGCCCGTTGAACAATGGAAGGGCATCCATCACCTATTAAAAGTAATTTAAAAATTTTTTTTTCTAAAAATGAAAATAAACCAGGACAAATAAATCTAACCATATATCAATTTAGTAACCTAACCACACAAACGATTATTTTCCCCTAAGATGCTTTGATCACAATACTCTGATTGAACATCTTCAGTGGGGTATGCTTCATGGATAAAAAAAGAAAAAATACCAAGAAATTTAAACCAAACTAGATTCTTTTATGTTAATAATAAAAGTCATATTGGCATTTGGAAACTATTTTCCTCATTCTGTGCAATAAAACAAATGAGGAGTTATGTCCATGATGCTCCAAGAGAGAAAAAATCAACTGTAAAACCTAAAATTCACTACAAAACTAACATTGAAATTGAAGTGAAAATAGTTAAATGGACATATAATTTTACTAACTGTATATTATTATCTATCTCGGTCCCTGGAAACGGCCAAGCAACAATATCACCGCAGTAGAAATCAGCTCTTTGATTTTGCTCCACAAATGCAGAATTTTTTGAAGGACTGGCTGTTTTTCAGGGCTGGTCTGGGGAAAGTACAAGGTGAGTCTGGAACATGTTGTTATGTTCCTAAGCGGCGATGCTTTCAAAGAGTAATTGGTTATGTCCAAAGCACAGGAGGACTTTTGTTAAAAGGAGCTCGAGCTGCCCAAAACTGTGATGCTGCGAGTTCTAACAGAAGCAGTGATTAAGGCAGATTAAAACCCACTGGCCTCTACAAGAGCCGGAGGTCCACAGGGACAACTCAGACAAAGAGAAAAATTAGGGATGTAAATGCATTTGTCACCATTTGAAGTGGTGATTAAAGCCACCTCTTCCCTCGCCGTCAGTAATTAAAGAGAAATAATTAAGCATTCATCCTGCCTTGTCAGTAATAACTGTTTTTCAGGGCAAATAGGCCCACTTGTGACAGGAAGATCTCTTTTATGGAAGCTTGTCGACCAATAAGTGTAGCAGGAATGTTAGGATTATAGAGTGGACCCTGGAGCGCTCCTCCTGGGTCCCTGTTCCAGGCCTGGAGGGCTGTTCTGTTTGCACAGAAGGGGGGGGGGGACCGCCTGCAGCCCAAGGAGGGTCAGAGATGGCCTCCAGGCTGGCACTGCGGGCTGAGGCCTAAGTGTGAACACAGACAGAGAACAAAAACCCAGGAGAAATGGAGGGGCGCGCACGCAGCCTGATACCTGCGCTGCCACGGGAGGGACTGTTACCCATTAAAGAGACCCAGAATTGACCCAAATACGGAAAACTGCTCAAAGTCAAAAGACTCCTCAGAGCATCCTCAGGATTTCTTTTCATTTCATTTTTCACAGTTACAGTTGGCACTCAATATTTTGTATTGGTTTCAGGTGGACAGCATAGTGGTTGGACAATTGTATACTTCACCAAGTGTTGCCCCTAATCTCCCCAGTACCCACCTGGCACCATGCGTAGTTATTACAATACTGTTGACTCCATTCCCTCTGGAAGGGGCCAGTTTCTGCACAGTTGGGACCTCATCACGCCTTGAGAAACACGAGGAAATTAGCAGTGGAGGGTGACGTACAAAGCGCGTCCAGAGAGCTATGTCGGAACGGAAGCCAACAGAGGGGAAAACAAGTGTCCTGTTTCCCCCTTTGCCTTTCTTGGGGGTGTCTGGCGCATTCAGTCAACTAGCTCCCCACTGTTGACACTGCATTGTTTCTATTGTTCATTGTTACCCACACCCCCTCTGAGCTGTCACTGAGACGCGCATACAGTCAGCCTCTGTCCCTGAGTATTCATGGCGCAGAGTTGCATGACAGGGGCTGAGCGACCAGCAAAGAGACGAGAGCAGTGGGCAGGGGTCACGTGAGAAAGAGGCTGCCTTGTTCAGCTCCACAGATTAGACCTCGGAGGGGTGGAAACCTCCCCAGAAGAGGGTCAAGTGCGGCATGGCATGCTGATGTCTGTGCTTTGAAAAGACAACGAGGGCTTCTTGTGAAGAGGGTGTGGAGGCTGAGGGGGTATGGGTGGGCGTGGGAATGCAGACAAGTAAGCCCACTGTTGCCATCAATGTGTTTAAATCTGCCATCTTTTTCAGGGCCTCTTCAAGAGGCCAAGAATTCTCCATGGACGCAGATTTTAGATCCGAAGGGAAGATTGGACAGCCGCTTCACATCCCCACTTCAGCACAGAGGAGAGGCTATTTAGGGATCTAGGTTCTTCAACTACAGGAAGCTAGAGGGTGAGCAGTGGCTGGTTCCCCCATAACTCCCCTGGGCAGTGAAGGGACCCACGTGGCATTCTTCCCATCAACTGACCGTCGTGGTGGAAGTTCTGTGTGGGGCCAGGAAGGGATGCCTTTCACTTCAGCCCACCGAGAATACATTCAAGGTAGCTTCCAATTGCAAAAACAAACCTCAAAACTCTAAACAGTCTACTTAGCACATATCATTCATTCTGCTGACTTGATTAAGCATCTACGATGGCAGAAACTGCGCTATAGGTTAGGTTACACAAAATAAGTTTAGCCTCCTGGGGAGTAAAGACCTGACAAATGAGACAGACAAGTGAACAGAAAGTTCGGCACAGGGTGCTCTGATGGGAGGGAACACAGGGGAAAGTGACTTCCCCAAGCCGAGACCCTGGACTTCAGTGACCCTGGGAAGCCACACCTGAAGGGGATTGGATGAGAACAGGCTTCTTAGTACAGTCAAATGTCATCAGACTGAAGTATGAAACATGAAAAATTCTGGTGGATTTCATTTTCAACATGCCTCAGCAACAACCAAATATGTTTCTTTGTTTGTTTTTAGCCTCATTGTTAAAACTACTTCTGAGATGAACAAGCCCACTCTCCTGGCTAGCAACTATAGTAAAAATGAATGAAATTCAATGACTCTGCAATAGTTACAACTAAAAGAATTTTATACCAGGCACTTGAGACCAAGAGGTGGGAATTTTTGCTTTACTTCATTGTTCTTGAACATTAAAACATGACCTGTGGTGGTGCAGTGGATAAAGCATCAACCTGGAAACGCTGAGGTTGCTGGTTCAAGGCCCTGGGCTTGCCTGGTCAAGGCACATATGGGAGTTGATGCTTCCTGCTCCTCCCCCTTCTCTCTCTCTCTCCCTCTCTCTCTCTTCCCTCTCTATAATGAATAAATAAAATCTTTAAAAAATAAAAAATTTTAAAAAACAGTGTTGATTGAAAGACACACAGATTGATGATGATGATAGACAGACAGACAGATGATAGATGATAGATAAAGAGGTTGCTAGCTATAATGTACGACAAATTCCCTTTTTATTTTATTTCCCTTCTTTGATATGTTTTTGAGTACATAGTTGCTTAATTAAATGCTTAATTAAAGAAAAATAAAGCTCAGTTCATCTGAAAACTCTGGTATGTGTTGATCTAGTAGCATACAATATTGTGCAAAAATACGTTTTCTATCTGCTGTCCATCAGCTAATGAATTCATTTACAAACTGGAGTATATCCATATGATGGGACATCCTCCATCAATGAAAAGTAACAAGTGATGAGACCTACTAAACCATGGATGGATCCCAAAAATATTAAGCTAAGTTTAAGAAGCCAATTGAGTGCAAAAGACTGGGCACAATTTACATGACATGTCCACAAGGACTAGGCATGTGATCTGTAACAAATGTCTACAGCAGGAAGAGCTGCACGCACAGACCGTGGCTGCTCACGGCTGGGAAGGGAAGCAGGAGGGAACTGCAAACAGGCACAAGGGAACTACTTGGGGTGATGGAAATGTTCTAAAGCCGGATTGTCGTAACAGTTGCCCAACAACTCTCCCCTGACATGCTGACCTCTCATTGTCCCTGCCAGGTATTGACCGACACCTGCTCCTCTTTTCATATCATGAACAAAGACCATATTCTTAGCAGAGACTCCCACCACTTCTCCAAGCAGAGCTAGCTACTCCAGGCAGCTTATGCATACTTTGATCATTTTCTTCAGTCTCATAAATGCCATTTAGATATCTTTACCCAGTACCAGTCTAGTATATTGGTCATATTTTCTTTATAACTAAAATGGATTATTCAAGGGGTTACTTCGATTCAAATCTCTATTGCATCTTTTCTTTTTTCCATTGCATCTGTTACTAGCTCTGTGACCTTCGAGAGGGGATGAAAACTCATTGTACATCACTTAGATCAATTATCTAATGAGGCATTTGTATTTACAATATATAAAGAACTCTTACAACTCAATAGTAAATAGACAAACCCAATTGAATAGTGGGCCAAGGATATGCATAGACATTTCTCCAAAGAAGATGTGACCATGTCCAAAAAACACAGGAAAAGATGTTCAATATCATTACTCAATAGGAAATGCAAATGAATGCAAACAATACCATTTCACACCCAGTAGGATGGCTAGACTCTAAAAGTCGGGGAATAATAAGTGTTGGCAAGGATGTGGAACAATTGGAACCCTAATACTTTGCTGGTGAAATGGAAAATGGTACAACCATGTTAGGAAACAGTTTGACAGTTTCTTAAAAGTTAAACACAGACTTACCATATGACCCAGCAATTTCACAAATTCCACTCATAGGTCTCTTCCCAAGAGAAATGAACGCATGTGTCTACCCCCCCCCAAAAAAAAAAGGTTGTAAATAAGTGTTTATACCTATAAAATAGAGATAATAGAGAAGTCAAAGTCACTCACTGTACACTTTTTATGTGGATTGGCCAATCTGACTCATTTAAACATCAGCTTCTTTTACATTTGTCTCTGAACACTTCAGATAGTCCATATTTTGTATTCTAAGGAGTAGACTTAAATTTCACCGACTTTGATAATTTTGAAACTATAAATTCTTCCTGCCCCATCCTGTCCCCAAGCCCAGCCTTAAGCAAAACTCATCTGCCCTTGCTAGGTAACCGCTGCAGCAAACTCTCTTCAATCTGCTTTAAAATACCATAGTTGTTTGACAGTTTTTGGGGATTTAGGCCAGTTGGTCTTTCAGCAAAATGATTTTCACTGAACAGGTTTACATGGAATTGGTGTTTTGGTGACTTGCCTCGCCTTCTGACAAATGGATTTTCAGCAAACTGACTGAGAGCCAATGAACAACTTGATTGTCCTGTTCTCCCTGCCTCCTCGCAGCTTCCTTCTTTGTTCACCTAAGTCGGTCCATTGATGGCCACATGTTTTCATTATTTGAGCCTCCCAAGAGCTTATGAGCTTTGAGACCAAATGTTCCTCGATTCAGATTTGTGGATCGTGAGACCAAGTTGAGGGGTGCAAACCAAATGGTGTGACATATCATGTAGACTAGTACTCCCTCTTCCTTTTTCCCCCCAATGTCCATGTAATTCTTTCTTTAAAAGTATCCAGAAGTTGAATCTATAAATAATGTAAAAGATAAGCTCTTATTGATGCAGGATCCATTAAACCATCCCTTCTGTTACCTGTGTACACACCTATTTCCCTAGTAACATCTAAGTTCCTCCAAAGGTGACCCAGTGTTCTACAAACCTCAGTTTAAAAATTACTACTCTCATCTGGTCACGTCTTTTCACAGATCAGAAAACTGAATCCCAGTGATTTTAGTCAAAATTGAAGGGGGCCCTGGTCATTTGGCTTGGCAAGTAGAACATCAGCCCACTATGTGGAAATCCTGGGCTTGATTCCCAGCCAGGGCACACAGGAGAAGCACCCATCTGCTTCTCCACCTTTCTCCCTCTCCTTCCTCTCTGTCTCTCTCTTCCCCTCCTGCAGCCAAGGCTCCATTGGAGCAAAGTTGGCCCAGGAGCTGAGTATGGCCCCATGGCCTTCACCTCAAGTGCTTGAATGGCTCTGGTTGCAACAGAGCAACACCCCGGATGGGCAGAGCATCGCCCCCTGGTGGGCATGAGGGTGGATTCTGGTCAGGTGCATGAGGGAGTCTGTCTATCTCCCCACTTCTCACTTCAGAAAAATAAAAAAAAAAAATCAAAGGGAAGAGTAAAAAATAATGGCAGGATATAAATTCCCTCCCCAAAACGTATCTAATTATAATAAAATCCCACTATTTGGTATAGAATTCTCCTTCTCTAGTGTTCAAATGACTCTTCAGAAATAGACAAAGAAAAAAAACATGGATTTCTACTCCAAAAGATTAAATTTGAGTTCTGTTTCTTCTTATCTATGTAAATTTGGGTTGGCTCTTAACCAAGCTGATAAGAGTTCTTATCTGCAATGGATGGATAACAATATCTATGATCCCGTGTTGCTGTGATGATTGAATAAGCCAGGGGTCCTCAAACTTTTTACACAGGGGGCCAGTTCACTGACCCTCAGACTGTTGGAGGGCCGGACTATAAAAAACACTATGAACAAATCCCTATGCACACTGCACATATCTTATTTTAAAGTAAAAAAACAAAATGGGAATACAATATTTAAAATAAAGAACAAGTAAATTTAAATCAACAAACTGACTAGTATTTCAATGGGAACTATGGGCCTACTTTTGGCTAATGAGATGGTCAATGTCCGGTTCCATATTTGTCACTGCGCTTCTGGAGCCGTGACGCGTGTGTCCCGCGTCACCAGAAGTAGTACTGTACGTGAGCGACGCAGCTCTTTGTGCACTGCCACATACAGTGCTCCTCTCACTGACCACCAATGAAAGAGGTGCCCCTTCCAGAAGTGCGGCGGGGGCCAGATAAATGGCCTCAGGGGGCCGCATGCGGCCCGCAAGCCATAGTTTGGGGACCCCTGGAATAAACTAATATATGTAAGTGCTTAATCACCTGCATCATAGGTGCCCCCAAAATGTTATTCCCTTCCTCTTCGTCTCGCCTTTTTTCTTTTTCTCCGCTAGACACAGGACTTAAGGATTTGAGTGCTATGTCTTTCAAATGCAATCTTCCCCAAAAGAGTCACCGACACTCAAAATAATCTGTAACCACAGTCCAAATAAAGTTCACATTGATCGGTCAATTAAAACCCGCAAAGTATCATTTCTCGGCCTTTTGGCCAAGATCAAGTGTAAAACCCACAAAGTAAACAAATATGGCAGGGACCAGCAAATAAAGCTGAAAATAGTTAAAACCCATATACGTTTGCATCAGAAATATCACTTCCCCCTGACATCTCTCAAACAGCTATCAACTTCCTTTTGGCTCTTTTCACAGTCTTTTCCCCAAAAACTCTACTAGAAGATTCCTATGTGTTCATAGGAGGTGCAGGAACCGGTTATATCTCTGAAAGTTCCCAGGATTTGCTGCTCTTCGTCACGCAGGCTCTCAGGGGGAAAAATGCCGAAGGCTGCTGCTATCTTCTCAGATTCCCAGGCCCGGGTATTCCTGGAGAGCGGAATAATGGACCAGTGGAAGAGAGAGCTCTGCCGAAAGTACGCAGTATAAATAACACTCTCCGGGTTTACCTGGAATTCCTATGACGGCTTCAGCTGGAGGGAAGAGAGAAGGAAGGGTAGGAAAAGGAACGGCTGGGGATTTAAAAACATTGGGAAGCCAAAGAGAAGAGAGACAGCTCTAAGATCTACGTTGCCCTGGGTTCCTGAAGGGGGAGAGGTGAGATGTCACATGTCAGCAAGGGAATGACCCTGGAGGTCAAAACAGCCCACGTTGCTCCGCCCTGGCCACTGCCACAGCTGCCTTTGGTTGAAAGCCTTTTCTATAACAGGTGCCAGGCTGGAAGCTTTATACACATTCTTAAATTTACACCCTTAGACACCCATCTGAACACTTCTTATTTTTGAAGGAAGGGAGGAATTTTAAACTTTGACAAAAAAAAAATGACAATTTTATCTTAATAATAAGATATGAAAGATCCCCATTAGGGTCACTCTGGTTCCCCTTCAGTACTCCTAAGATGCTTCTACTTAAACCCATCAAAAGTTCACCAGTCCCTATGCTGTACTTTACATCCCTGTGACTGTTTTTGTATCTGGCAATTTGTACTTGGTCATTCCTTCCGCTATTCCACACATCCTCCTAACGCCCCTCCCATCCCATCCGGCAGCCATCAATCTGTTCCGTGTAAAGCATAGCATCATGAATATAGTCAATAATATTGTAGTCAGCATGTATGGTGTCCCACGAGTGCTAGACTGTGGAAGTCATACAATGTCTAATCACTGTTGTACACCTGAAACTAATACAGTATTGTATGTCAACGGCAATTAAAAAATAAAACAAAAAGATGTTTTTTAAGTTCATCGTTACTTTGAGACTGGAAACCAAATTCTTTGCAATGGCCCAAAGCCCAGCATGATTTCATTCTGCTTACCTGTCCTGCTTCTTATTTTCTGTGCGTCCCTCCTTTAACAGTGTTGGCTCCAGACACACATAACTGTGTTTCCCCTCCCTGTCCCTCCCAGGTGGCCTCTTTGTCACTCTCCTGTCCACCCTCTTCCTCTCCTCCATCCATCACGCCACTTCCTTTATTGCTCGGGAAAGTTGCTGATAAAATATTTCTTATGCAGTCGTGCATAATTGATTTAATGCCTTAGCCTCCCAAGAGCATTTACATGTTAATAGAGGGCAATATTTTATTAGCATTAATATTAATTATTTAGTAAAATAGCTTTCACTTTTATAGCACCCTCAGATTTACAAGGCACATTTACATAGAGTATCAAGTACATACTCAAGAGAGGTGAAGACGGAAGCATGTTTTCCTCAAAAGAAAAAAGTTACCTTGAATTACATTTGCTTCCTAGGGTGGGATTCATCCCTTTACCTGGAAGGGACAAGTATTTAAATTCAGACATTATATGCAAACAAGGAATGATGCTAAATCCTAGACTATTTGTACAGTCAGGAGAAATTGTGAGGTAATCCTACATGATCATGGAGAGTTTTATTTTGCTTTAATGAGCATATAATGCTCATTGTAACAAATTAAAAGAAACTGGATTTTACCTCAGGAGAGATTCCCTGAGAAGACTATTCTCTTACTGGAGGAACAATCAGTCATCACTAAACAAGGGTGGATTTCCATTCATGACCACACTAGAAACATAAAGCTGGCATGTGGGGACATTTGTCCAGCTCCCAGTTTTGTTCCTCTCTTCGCCCTCTTTGACACTTGGAAATCCAGTTGGGAGGAGACCCAGGGTGGTCTTTTTTTGTTGGATCTGTTTCCTGAATTCAGCCATCGAAGGAAGAATGTGATGAGAGAGGAATTTGGCAAATCTTAATCAAATGATTATGGTTAAATTGCAATGAATTGAGAGACGAGCAATGGGAAATACTGGCCAACACCCTAACTACTGTACAGATAATATACAAGTAGCATCCAATCCTGGGTTGCAGCAATGCAGACAGAAAGTGAGACGTGTGGAAGTAAGTAATATGAATGCATCCCTTGCGGTCTCCAGTATTGATTAACGGGTCATCTTCTTGCCATGCGGTGACATTTGCAAGCCCACCATAACTTCGCCAAGAAGCTCAAGAAGGAAAAGCCACACTGAATGTGGTGATGCATCAGAACCTCTACTTGTTTTCATATAAAATGTCCAGCATTTGCGCAATAATTACTAGGAAGAATAAGGGACAGGACTGAAAAAAAAATAACTGACAGTAGACACAAATACAGTTGGCCCACTTACTGGATTTAATAGACATGAACTTTTTTAAAACTGTGTTAGTCACTGATACAGTGAACAAACTGATGGTTGCCAGATGGGAGGGGGGTTGTGGAGACGAGCAAAAAAGATAAAAGGAATTAAGAAGTACAAATTGCCACTTACAAAATAGTCACAAGGATATCAAGCACAGCACAGGGATAATTGTCAATAATATTGTAATAACTAGGGAGAGTGCCAGGTGGGCACTAGATTTATGAGTTGATCACTGTCAGGTATGACAATGTCTCTTCACTGTGTTATGCACCTGAAACTAATATAATATTAAATGTCAACTATAAGTCAAGTAAATAAATAAATATGTATTTCAAAAATGAAAAAAAGACCATCATTTAAAAAAACCATGATATTATCATTCAAGAACATAAATGACAGGATTATAACACTGTTAGTTAACTGGAATCTTTAAAAAAGAATCAAGTGGAATTTATAGCAGTAAAAAATACAATAACTAAAATGAGAAATGCTATAAATCAATACAATGTGTTGCATATAGCTTATAAACCAGAAGAGCTAAAAAGTACCCATATTGAACTGTAATAACTATGTACGGTGCCAGGTCAGTACTAGAATTACAGAAGGGATCTCTTTGTAAATTACATATCTGTCAAATCACTATGCTGTACACCTGAAACTAATATAAAATAATATTGAATGTCAACTGTAATTGAAAGATAATAAAATAAATCTTAAAAAAGAAAAATTATCTATATTGAAGCACAGAAGGACAGAAAAGGTTGAAATACAAAAAAAAATTATAAGAAACAAATAGTGAAAAATCCATACAAATATATAATTGTAATTTCACAAAAGAAGGAAAAAAAATGTGTTGACAAATATCAAGTAGCTATGAAACATTTGCCAGAGCTGACCATATCCTCTGCTACAAAACAGGCATCAACACAATTCAAAGGATTTAATCATTTCAAATATGTTTTATGATTGCACTGGATATAAACTAAAAATCTGTAATAAACAACTAGAAAATTCTCAAGCGTTCGAATAGACTTCCACTTGTTCATCAACCCAGAACTCTCCAAATACCCTCTTTTTCGGTTTTTATGGAGGCTTCATTATGTAGTCATGGTTGATTAATTCATTGGCCATTGGTGACTGAGTCAACCTCTAGTCCCTCTCCCCTGCCCAAATCAGGGGTTAGGGCTAAAAACTCCAGCTCTCTATTCATGGTTGGTTTGTCCTGGACACCAGCCCACATCCTCGGGGGCTTTCCAACAGTCACCTTTGTTAACACAAAACTAGAGCTGGTGGAAAGGGGCTTACTATGAACAGCGAGACACTCATTTCACCTGGACGGCTCTAGAGCGTTTTTCAAGAACTCAGGAAGAGGAACTGTTGTAACAAAAAATGTGTCCCGCATTGCTTAGGAAATCCCAAGTGTTTGGGAGCTATGAGCCAGGAACTGTGGGTGGAGACCAAATATATATAAGAAATATATTTTGATCATCTTTTTTTTATTAGGTGAGAGAAGGAGAGATAGTGAGACAGATCCCACATGCGCCCAGACTGGGATCCACCTAGAAATCCCTGTCTGGGGCCGATATTCTGCCCATCTGGGGCCATGCTTGCAACAGAGCTACTTTTAGTACCTGAGGCAGAGGCTCCACTGAGTGATCCTCAGCGCCTAGGGCCTGCTTGTTCAAATCAATCAAGCCATGGCTGTGGGAGGGGAAGAGAGAGAGAGCTGTGGGAGGGGAAGAGAGAGAGAGAGAGAGAGAGAGAGAGAGAGAGAGAAAGGGGAGGGAGAGGGTAGGAAAAGCAGATGATCACTTCCTCTGTGTGCCCTGACCAGGAATTATGCACACGCTAGGTTAATACTCTACCACTGAGCTAACTGGCAAGGGCCTATTTTGATCATCTGAATGACTAAAGTATATATTTCTTATAAATTATTATATTGCACTCCATGTTTAATATTGCTTGTCCAAGATATTCCCCCTAACTAAATGGCTGATATGGTCTTGTGCTATTGAGCAAGAGAAAGTTGTTGTTTATTTTGCTTTGTCTTAAAAAAATAAAAAAATATTTACTTAGAATAAATCAAAATAAATATCTCAAGCATTATGTATATTTCAAATATTACAACAGAGGATAGGGCTTTTTTTTAAAAAACTAAAAATAAAAGAATTACAACTAAACATAAAATATTTGGAAATTAAGAATAATATACCGAAAATGCTTGAGGTTTTTCGCTGAATTGCATGCCTGGGGCCTGCAGATTCAACAATCCGGATTAAACACCAGACCCAGCTGAAAATTTCAAAAGAAGAAAACACAGTGAGGTCACAGAATCATCTCTTCAACGCATCAACTGGTGAATCCTCAACAAGAAACTGCTCAGAGCCTGTGCACACAGGCCAACCAGCAAGCATTTAAGAGTGTTTGCTATTGTCTGCACTAAGTCACACCATGAGCACCAAACTTTCCTTCCATCTGAAACTCTGCCACCACCTTCCCCCCAGTAGGCAGCCCTAAACCCAGCTGTTTGATGTCCCAAGCAGATGTGGAACCCAGGAACCTTAGCAGGGGTAGGATTCCAAATATATGTCTGCCTTCGGGTCCTAGTCCCCAGCCTGTCCCCTTGCAACAGAACCCAGTCTGGAAAGAAGACAATTATCATTTCTCGTGGGGGATGGGGAGAATAAGAGAAAGAGATGTGGAAAGGAGAGAGAGGGTTAGGGGATGGGAAACCCACAAACTGTGGTTCGTTTCCAGGAAGCTGCTAGGCTGGATCTTTCAAAGCAGCTCATATTTTTTTTCAAGATGCATTTCCTTTGAGGTCCCCCACTCCGGATGCCCCAGTGCCTTCCTTTCAGCCCTGCCTCTTGCATCACCGCCAGCCGGGGGAAGGATCCGCGGCGAGGCTGCGGTCGCCGTCCTCTGGGATAAGCTTCACTGTAATCTTCCTAAACCTCAACGCTCAAGGTGCAGAGGGAGATTGGAGGAAGCTTGCTGTTCCGTTGGTTTCTTTCTGACTTCTGCAGCTAATCATTCCTGGAACAGGAAGCTGGAGAAATGTACGTGGGAGACCCTCTTCTGACCAGCCAGGTTTCCTCACCCTCCTAGGGTACAACTGGTTAGGAAAGCTCCCGGGTTACATAACCTCCTTCCTTCAGGGCGGCGTCTCACTGAAAGGTGAATGGATGGCCCAGCCCCGGGAGGCAGGGCAGGAACCTCTTGGCTGTGTTTAGTGAGGTTCCTACTGCACTGAAACACCCCGACGCACCAGGAGGGCAGGGAAAACCCCTACACTCACTCCATCAATGAGTGTTCTCTGAGTGCCTGCCATTCTAGGATCTGGGGACATGTCAGTAACCTAAATGAAGAATGCTACGCTGCGGGACTCGTAGGCTAGTGGAGGGAGAGAGTGAGCAAGAGTAAATAAGGAAATGACATGGTGTGTTAGAAGTGATAAGTGAACTCAATAAAAGCGGAGCAAGGACAGGGTGATGGCGGAGGGAGGAGGGAGGATTGCAATTTTCAGCAGGGTCCGGGGTATGAGTCTTGAAAAGTTGACATCCGAGCACAGCCTTGAAGAAGATGAGGGTGTCGTTCATGTGCTTGTGCGGAGGAAGAGCAAAGGCTCAAGGTAGGAGTGTTGTCAGTGTGTCCAAGGGACAGGGAAAATGGTCACAGTGAGAGGAGAGGAGCGAGCAAGGTGAGAGGAGGGAGAGATGATGTCAAAGAGATTTGGGCCAGAGAGCAGGTAGGGCTTTGCAGGTGGCCCATAGGGTTAAATCCAACCGGCACATGTTTCTCTGAACTATACAGCTTTAAAACTTTTTTTTTTTTTTTTGTATTTTTCTGAAGCTGGAAACGGGGATAGACAGTCAGACAGACTCCCGCATGCGCCCCACCGGGATCCACCCGGCACGCCCACCAAGGGGCGACGCTCTGCCCACCAGAGGGCGATGCTCTGCCCCTCCGGGCGTTGCTCTGTCGCAACCAGAGCCACTCTAGCGCCTGGGGCAGAGGCCAAGGAGCCATCCCCAGCGCCCGGGCCATCTTTGCTCCAATGGAGCCTCGCTGTGAGAGGGGAAGAGAGAGACAGAGAGGAAGGAGAGGGGGAGGGGTGGAGAAGCAGATGGGCGCTTCTCCTGTGTGCCCTGGCCGGGAATCGAACCCGGGACTTCTGCACGCCAGGCAGACGTTCTATCACTGAGCCAACCGGCCAGGGCCGCTTTAAAACTTTTTAATATAGTCACAGGATATCACACAGACACACACACACAAATTATATTTCTACTCTGGCTGGGTAGCTCAGTTGATTACATTATCCAAATAACCACCATTGTTGCAGGTTGGATCCCTGGTCAAGGCACATAAAAGAATCAACCAATGAATGCAGAAATAAGTGGAACAACAAGTTGATGATTCTCTCTCTTCTTCTCTCTCTCTCTCTCTCTCTGTTTCTCTCTCAAATCAATAATTTAAAAATTGTATTTCTTGTTTCTCTTCAAAAACATGAATTTCTAATGATACCAAGTCTGTACCTCAACATGACTGGAACTTAACAGAGGATCTTGGCATAAAGCAGGGAGAAGGTCCCAGTTCACCCAGCTCCCACCACTTCCTGTTCCTTATTTCTGACTCTTTCACTTATTCTAGCTCTATAGTGTCAAGCCCTCATCTGACCTAACTAACGCCTTTGGTATAAAATATAGACAGCTGAGGCTTAGGAGGAAGGAGACAGTGGAGTCTTCGGTCACAAAGTCAGAATCCATGTGTTCCAGCCCCCTCCATAAATACAAGAGCTAAAAACAAAAACCTCCCAGGAATTAAATTCACACAGGCCAGTCAGTTCTTCCTCCTAATGCAACCTGGCAGCTAAGCCTCCATAATGCCCCGGACTCAGACTCTTGGTTACGTTTCAGAATTATTTTTAATTTGGCTTTGATTCTGCTGCACTCCGTCCCCCACACTGAGCTGTGTTTGCAGCTAAGGGCTTGAATAAGCCAACAGACTCAGGGGCCCCAGGCTATACCAGGGTTCAGGTGGAAACCGTAAAACCACCAGCTTCCAGTGGAAACTGGTGGGAAGCTCTTGTCCTGCCTGATTAATGGCATCTAGACATGGGACTGCAGGTCAGATGAGGAGTCTGCCTGCCCCTCTTCCTCGCTGAGATTATGGCCCGGTCTGAACGGTGTCAGAAAAGCCTGACTTGGAGACTCTCTGTGCTCTTTCTGTTTGGTTCATGCCTCCATCTCCCCCTCTGGACTCAAACCCATTTCTTGCCCATTCTCACACTCTTCAGCGAAGATCTAGAACTCAATGCATAATAACTTCCTGCCTTCCTAAATGTTAGGCTTTGTGGTAATAAGGGAAGAAAAGAGCTCTATGAATTGAAAAGAAGGTAGAAGACAGATTTAAGCGAACAGAACATGTGCTTACTCATTCATTCATTCCTTCACTCATTCGTTCACTCAGCACATGGCACATTGGTGTTGATCGCACCTACATGTGACTCACACACCTGCTCGGCCTTCTGGGAGCTCACGAAACTACATCCTAACCTTACAGTGTAACACACGTGATGACAGAGCTTGCCCGTCTGGAGCCTCTATAATGAGAGGACCCCATTCATTTCCACACCGGCTAGCTGTGAAGAACGAAGGAGACAGGCGGATGTCACACACTACAGAGCACCTCACCCCTTGATTACCATCTCACATCATTTGTGCTCAAGGATTTGAACCACTGTGGGAAGGGTTCAAGTGGTCTTTTATTATTATTATTATTATTATTATTATTAATTTTAATGGGGTGACATTGATAAATCAGGGTACATATGTTCAGAGAAAACATCTCCAGGTTATTTTGACATTTGATTATGCTGCATACCTATCACCCAAAGTCAAATGGTCTTTTGAAAGAAATAAACATGGAAGGAAAATCTCTTCCTTACAAGCAGAAAGCTAACAAATGTAGAAAGAGGGCTATAATTAGAAACCCACCATTTGGCAACCACTATACTAATAATTATCAGACAAGAATCACCAGTGCTTGATAAAACTGGTGGCCTCTCATGTGCAAAGTGACAGAATGCTTCTATAAAAAACCATCTTTGGACAAGATGCCTACAGAGAAAAGACATGGTAATATTGCAGGAGAGAAAGCAGGCATCCACGCCTTCACCAAAGTCAACATCAGGAGAAACTAACATCATATGCTTCCTGATGGAATGCGTGGAAAGGGACACAACATCACGTCCATGACATTCCACCTGAAAATGCAGAACCTGATTCTCGTCAAGAGGAGATGGAGAGAAACCAGACAGAGAAACATTCTGCAAAATGATCTGACTCATACTTTTCTAAACTTCTGTCAGAAAAGACAGAAGGACTGAGAGCTGGTCTGGATTAGAGGCTAAAGAGACACAAATAAATTCAGCGCATGGTCCAGTGGGGTTTTTTTTTGGGGGGGTGTTATTTTGTTTCTTGGGGCTCTGTAGCACATCCTTGGGCTCACAGTGAACCTCAATAAGGTCTGTATGTTAGGTGATAGCTCTAAACTAATGTTAGTGTCCTAGTGCTGAGGATTATACATACTATGGTTATGTGAACGATGTCTCTGTTTCAGAAAATAACACAGAGAAGTGCTGAGGGGTAGAGGGTAGCATGTCCGTCACTGTCAATAATTCAGGAAAACAACAATAGATAGATGATAGATGATAGATAGATAGATAGATAGATAGATAGATAGATAGATAGATAGATAGAGGAATTAAGCAAAATTGATGATTATTATTAACCCTGGGGAATTCTCTGTATTACTCTCCAGAGAGGTCTAACTATGCTATCTGGAACCCCCAGATGCCAAATGCATTTCCCACCCTTTTCATCCCTGTCTCCAGGGCTGCCTATATTCGGGGCAAGATGGGAGATGATTCTGAATGGACCCGTTCCCTCAGGGACGGCTTCCCATAGCTCCCCATCCACACACAGAGCAGTGTCTGCAAGACTAGCTCTCTCGGCTGAGCCAGCTGGGGCCTTAAAATTTTATCTCCCGGAACCCATCATGTAACACCATCTCTCTCATTCTTGGCAGAAGGAGATCTCTATGGCCGTGCACCATGCCAGGGCACATACATCACGCAGAAATCAGGTGGCAGTTTGGTCCCTGGTGCTATACGTGCTTCATCTGCTGCCTGCCTGTCATACTGGACTCTGCGTATGCCACTTGGTCTGCGTGGCCAGGTCCTACATGTCCTATAAAAGCACTGGCAACATCACCCTGACCCTGAACACTTGGCATTTGGGGATATCAAGAAATGTTCAGTCCCAGAGAATGGGCACAAGGTAACGAACCACCCCAAAGGTGACTGACTCAAAGATTAAACAGGACAATGGAGAAAAGACTTCGTCCCCTTCCTCCACCTGGGTAAGACAACCTAGAGAAAGTGCAACAGCGCCCCCTTCTGGCCAGTGTTGAAAATGTGTTCCTTGTTCTCAGATTTCAGCCTCAGGAGAATTTAAAATCAAGCCTTCTGGATGAAAATATGATTCCAGGGCATGCATTTTTCACCACTATACTGCAGCTGTTCCTTACATCAGCAATTATCATCCACAATGGGATTTTACCTTTAGGGTTTCATTTTATTCCTCCAACCACCTCAAGAGCACAAAAGGGCAACCATCACCACATCCCCTAACAAATGATCCGAAACAGGTACACCTGTTCACTGTTGATAATGGTACCAGAATAAAGAAACATTTTGCTGGCTAGGTGAGAGGGAGTAGTTAACTAATTATTGGGGCTAAAAGTAAAATTAGTTGAGAAAAAAATGGGAAAATACACTACACTTAGAGACTGAAGACCAGGGTTCAACACACAACTCTACGACTCACTCATTGGGTTATCTTGAACAACACAGTAATTCGCCCTGAACCTCAGTTGTCATCTATAAAACGAATATATGCTAATATGTAACTTGTCATAAGGTTGTCATACAAACTAATAACATAGTTCTCATTAGCCCCAATTTACAGATGAGAAGACTGAGCCACAAAAGGCTCAATGGACTCCTCAAGAACATGCGTCTCGTGAGTGGCAGAGCCCAGTTTCAAACTCAGGTGTGTACAACTGCAATGTCCCAGTTTCTTCCATGCCACCTGTCCCTCCTGTTATGTGGGATTTAATACAGATTATTTGAGCTTAACCCATCAGGAGCGCCATCCTCTAGCACCGAGCACCAAGCCCATTACATAATAGGCGCTTATTACACATATTTGTTAAATAAAACAAACCGTGAATGAATGAGTGAAGGAGCTAATAAATTGTTGATTCATTTGCAAATGCTGTTAGGCAGTTGCATGCCTAACACATGGGATATGATTGTATCACGTTCACAAGGTCAAAAATACATTTCGCCCAACTTTGATCTGATGTGTCCTATATTTATGTGTGTGTGTTTGCATCTGTAACATGTATGTGTATGCTCAAAAAAGAAGAAATGACATGAGGATCACACTAAGACAAAAAGGGAGGAAGGAAGGAAGGAAGGAAGGAAGGAAGGAAGGAAGGAAGGAAGGAAGGAAGGAACGAAGGAAGGAACGAAGGAAGGAAGGAACGAAGGAAGGAAGGAACGAAGGAAGGAACGAAGGAAGGAACGAAGGAAGGAAGGAAGGGGTCACCATTACACTACAGCCCTTACTTTGAATGGCAGAGAGAATTGCTTTTTCCGTCTGCATTTGGTGCTCAGGAAAGGTCAGAGTTGAAACTGGATCTATTCAGTGCATTTCCAAGGTTCTGGCTCAAAGGGAAATATTGGAGGGCTTGGTGACCAGATACCCAATGTGATCAGGTAACCTTTATGTTACACAATCAAGGCCACCGGCGCCTGCCTCTAAGACTGGCTCAGCAAGGCACTCTGGCCTCTAAGACGACTCCCAGCTGCCTCTCCCACTTGCATGCTGTGTTTTATGTTTCTAGACCCTCCTTCTCCTCTGTCCTCTTGGCTATGGATTTCAGACTGTGCTGGGAAATTTACTGAATTCACAGACTCATAGGTAATCAGGAGCCACAGGTCTGCTTCTTACTCCATCCCTGATCAGCTGTGTGATGTAGGCAATTTCTTGGACCCCTTGAGCCTCAACTTTCTCATCTGTAAAATGGGGCTTATGCTCCTTAGAAACATAAATGGGTAACACACTGGAAAGTGCAGAATGTTCATCAACTGGAAAGGTTCCCTCTTCTGGAATACAGTTAACACATAAAAGTAGAGCTTTTAATTATACAGAAGTAGAGAGCAGGCTTTGTAGGAAACAAGTGGTCATGCAATTGTATTCCTCGTTCAAGACCAGCTTAAGCATCCTGTCCTTGGGGGCTTTCCCGGGTCCCTTCCGGAGGAGCCAGCACCCCATTACCACACCCACCACACTCCCCGGTGGCCATTTGTCTACCTGTCTGCAATCCCCAACGAGACCGTGATTAGTCCAAAGGTCACAGTCATATGTCTTCTGAATCCTTCTCTCTCCACCACTCCGCACAGATCGTTCAGTAAAAAATGCACATTGACTTGAAATGGTAACTACTGAGGTGTGATGACTGGTTGTTCACTAAACATTGCAGTCAATTGCAGAACAAGGGAAATGCTTATGCTTTAAGAATAAATAAATAAAGATGATGTTGAGGCTTAGAAAGGAGAGGTGAGTCTCCTAAGAACAGAGAGCAGGTGATAGAACTCAGACTGGACCTGGGGTCTTCTGACTCAAGACCAGCACTGCTTTCCCCACCAAGTATCTTCTGCAAGAGCAAGCTGCCCGTCAAATGCGAATTTCAAATACACCAGCAAATAAATGTGTAGTACACATATACTTTTTTTAAAAGTATTTATTATTTATCTTATATTCAAATCTCACTGGATGGCCTGTATTTTATTTTCCCTTGACAGCCCTGTGCTCAAATGTCAACATGGACCTAGCTCACCAGCCCTCAGTCACCTGGCTGATGTGGGTCCAGGGACACTTTTTATGAAAGAGGGAGGTTACAGGGAAGGAAGAACAGTGTGGCACTCAGTGGGGGGCTCCAGAGTCCCTGATGCCACATGAGAGTTGCCCCAGGCCGCTGGAGAAGAAGAGAGGTGAGATGAGGAACACAGCCGAGAAGAACAGGGCTTTGCAGGTAGAGCCAGAATCCCATCCAGACGCTGCCCTCGCCCACTGTGAGACCCCGAAATGCTGCAGTAAAAATATAACAATCAAGTGAGATCGTGTATGTTGTGCTGAGGCCTGGCACTCAGCGAACTCCCCAAAGTAGCCTTAGTTATTATTGTTATTTTTGAAGGACTGAGGAGTAGCGTTTATTGAACATGTTGTATAGGCCCAGTAATGAGGGAAGAACTGTACGTACATTATCACATGCAAACCTCACAGCACTTATCCGGGGGAGTTATTGTTATTTATTACAACCTCCCAGGGTTCAGCAAAGGTGACACCTACCAAGGCCACACATACACTAAGTGGTGGAGACAAGATTTGAACCCAGGCCTCCTTATGTATAAAGTCTCTCTTTCTCCACGGCTCCAGGCTGCTTGGGAGGATTCCTTGCCTTCTGCTAGCCTTCTCAGTGCTGATACCCACTAGGAGACTTGAGGACATTTCTCAGTGGCTTCCAGTTATTTCTTTCTCAAACAGCCTCCAGACCCCTGCCCGAGGGAGAATGCATGGGAACAGAAGGGACTGTCCCCTGCTGCCTCTCAGGGATTAAATGCAGGAGGATCTAATCTCACATAGGGTACCTGAACAGGCCCCTGTCCTTCTTCCAAAATCCTTAAATGACCAGTCCCTTGAGCAAGGCTGCACTTTTGACTGCGACCCCCACCCGCCCTGCACCACCGATGTGTGCCCTAGGGCCCACTCTGTGCCCCCTCTCTCCTGGCCCAGAGCCAAGGGTGGGCTGTGGAAAGACATGAGGGCAGACGAGTCTGAATGGAGCCCCCCTGCCAATGGCCACGCCCCCCCAGCCCCAATTCAGTTAAAGATTGCAGGAAGCGGTTTGTCCGTTTAGAAGTCATCTCAGCTCAGGGGCCCTTCTGAGAAATGAACTTGCAATTCTCTAAAGATAGATTGCGCAAAACGGGAGGGGCAGCCCCCAAGGACCCTCCAACAGCAAGTCTCCTGAGGACTTCCAGAGAGCAATTCAAGCGCCTCCCACCCCAGCACCTCGGCCCCCGCCCCCCAGCAGCTGCTGGTCCTGGATGGACCAAATCAACGCTCCACTCTGTGGTGTGTACTCTTGTGCAAGGCTCGGGTTTCGTATCCCCAGTGAACAAATTTTGTGCTGAAGAGCTAAAGAAACGAGGGGGGGGGGAAACCGGGTGGTGGTGGGGTGGGGGCAGTCGGAGATGGGGGGGTTCAGCTGTTCGTGTCATTTATTTTCCATGGGCTCTTAACTGTAATTTCAAACTGTATCTAGGTTTTCTGAGACTGTGTGACTTGACGTTAGGTTCACAGAGAGTTTAGGCCTCTCTCCAGACTTCAGCTCTTTCGTGCCTAGGGAAGCAGGTGGCGGGATCGAGGAGGGGGAAGTGATGAAAGGAAGGGAGGACCGGAGACCCCCCAGTAAATAAGTCAATAAGCAATTGGCTTATTGGGCCGTGATGGACAGCGCAGACATGGAGGTGATTCCACTCAAAGACTCGGAAACTTAATGCTGGCAACCAGATAGGGCTGGCTTTGGCAGAACCAACATGCACCATGCTTTTTACTTTGGACAATAAGTTTTTAAGCCACCGGCTTTGTAGAAAGGACATAACTCAACCCAGCATTAAAATAGGGTTGGAGCTTATGCACGCCATCAACCCACATCCCCAATTACCACTCTGATCAGAATTACCACTTCACAGAAGCATGCATGGTCATTTCAGTTTGTGGGTCTTGTCTCCTGAGCATTGGGAACACAGGGACAACCAAGACACAATGAACTTAGGGTCTGGTGAGAGAGAGGGACGAAAGAAAAAAATGAACAAAGAGTAGAGCCTTCGGTTCCACGAAATAGGATTAGTACTGTGAAGCATGGGCTGCGAGAGGAGGGAGGGAGACCCTCTCTGGAGGGGCAGGGAAGCTGGGGGGTGGAGAACATCAAGGAAGCCTTCCTGGAGGAGATGGCAGCTAAGCTAGCTTTTGAAAAGTGAATTCTACAGTCAATTCTCCTTCTTTCTTATGACAACATGTAGGGCCCACCCAGAATATCCAGATAATCTCCCAATTTTACGATTCACTTAATTTAATCATATCTGCAAAGTCCCTTTTGCCTAAAACGTAACATTCACAGGTTCTAAAGACTGAAACCGGGTGTTTTGCGGGGCCGTTTTTCAGCCTAGCATAGAATATGAGGTATGACCCCTCCTTGGCACGGCCACACCTCCGTCCGTACTCCTGCGGTCTCTGTTCCTTATCTAGTTTCTGGCCTCTACCCTTGCTCTCTAGGCCTCCCATTTTCTATTCTGTCCTGTGAGCCTAGAAAGAAAACCAGGTGCATTCTATATTAAAATATAAACATCTTCATCTAACATGTCCCTTCTAATTGCTTCCCTAGTTCCACTCTGCTTCTGTAGAGAGTTCCAGAAAGAGCATTCTCCAATGGCCGTCCCTACTTCTGACCTCCCCACTGCCTAGGCAAGCTACTATAATCTCCTGTTCCTCCCATTACTCAATGACTCCTCTGAAGGTCTCCAGTGACCGCAACATTGCCAGGACAACTTGTCGGTCCTATTCTAACTGGACTCTGCTGCATTTCACTGCTGACCGGAATTTTTGAAACTTTCTTTCCCGGCTAGCCATTCCTTTTTAGTATTACTCATGGGCTCCTTCTCCCCTTTTTGCTTTTTGAATACAGGGATTAGATCCTTGGTATATTTTCATCCTTCATAGGCACCCAGCTTGTGTAGTATAATCCACCTCGTCATTTTAACAGCCACCTCTCTGCCGATGTCTCCCAAGCCTGCATGTCTCCCGCCAACATCTCGTCCGTGTCGTCTGCTCAGTTGTCCACTTGACACCTCCAGCCTGCTATCCCACGGGGGTCTCAGGATCAATCAGCTTGTCCACCCAACGCTTCTGATTTCAAAGTCATCATCACCGTCCTTCTCTCAGCCACCCACTCGGAATGATTTCTCCTCTTTATGGTTTTTTCCTCCTTTATCTGCTGACCTCGTAACCTAGTTCAGGGCATGCCACAAAAGCCGCTTAGCTGGTCTTACACCACCCTGCTCACCCCTGCCCACCGTGGGAAGGAGAGAGAATGCAGGGAAGCAGGTAGGAGAGGCTGGGACCCAGATTCACCAAAAAACCCATCCTCAGCATGGTGACACACACCAGGGGGGAACTCACCCCCAGAGCTTGTCCCTGAGGAGCAATGAGTTGGAACCCCACATGGACACCCCAGCTTTTAAGACTTGCACCTGAGATACAATCCTCTAGCTTTGAAAACCAGCAGGGCTGGGGTCCATGAGACCCACAGGCTCTGGTCTCTGGGAGGAACAGCTCTTCAAAGGCCTGCAACCATTGAGCACTGGGACTCACCTGCCCCAGGGCTCAGGGCGGACGTAGTCCACCCAGAGCTCCCCAGTCTTATGTAGGTGGGGCTCATTTGTCAGTCTGACTGCTGTGGCCTGAGGGCACACGCCTACTTTAGCACACATCTAGGGACCCGCTGGCAGGGGCACCATCCTCATGCTCCAGAGCCCCAGGACTTCTTAGAGGGGAGCTTATACACGCCACTGGTGCCCCGTTTTTTATGGCTGCCACGCAGGAGATGTCTCTGATCTGCCACGCCTTGGCGATCCTGGGTTCCACAAGATTGTAACAACCGTAGAGACAGTTCTTGGCAGACTACCACCCCCAGGTCACTGCACAGAGAGCCACACCCCCAGTCTCTCTGTGACAGAGGCCCATTTGCTTGTCCTGCAGCTTCAGTCTGAGAGGAAGGCTTCTGATTGGCACACATCTCGGGGTCCGTGGAGGTGATCTCAGGGAATGGGGGCCAGAAATGGAGTTACTTTTCTTGTTATTATTGAGTTGTAAGAGTTCTTGATATACTATAGATACAAGTTCCTTATCAAAGGTGTGATGTGCAAACATTTTACCACATGCTTTGGCTTGTCTTTGCGATTTCCTGATAGTGTCCTTTAAAGCACAGAAGTTTTTAATTTTGATGAATCCTCATTTATCTATTTTTTTTCTTATGCAGTTGGTGGCACATGTAAGAGACCATTGTCAAAATCAGAGGTCATACAAGTTTATCTCTACGTTTTCTTCTAAGAGTTTATAACTATAGCTCTTACTAGCAGGTCTTTAGTATACTTTGAGCTAATTTTTGTATATGGCAATGAAGAAGGGTCCAAATTTCATCCTTTTGTGTGTAGCTACCTGGTCTCCCTATAAAAGGTGATTTTTTTCCTTCTTGATCTGGACACCTTTGTTGAAAATCAATTGATTAGAGATATATGGGTTTATTTCTGGACACTCAATTCTATCCCATGGATCTATACTCCCATATGTCTTCATTACTGTTGCTTTGCAGCCCGCTTTGAGAGAAGGAAGTGTGAGTCCTCCAAATTTGTTTATTTTTCAAGATTATTTTTGCCATTCAAGATTCTTTGAAATTCCATATAAATTTTTAGAACAGTGTGTACATTTCCCCCCCAAAAAAACCCTGGGATCCTGACAGAGATTGTATGAAATCTCTAAATTAATTTGGAGGAAGTGCAATCTTAACAATTCTAAATTGTCCGATCTACAAACATGAGGTATTTTCCCACTCATTTAGATTTTTTTTTTTTTTTTTTTTTGGTATTTTTCCAAAGCCAGAAACGGGGAGGCAGTCAGACAGACTCCCACATACGCCCTACCGGGATCCACCTGGCACACCCACCAGGGGGCGATGCCCTGCCCATTCCGGGCGTCGCTCTGTTGCGACCAGAGCCACTCTAGCACCTGACGCAGAGGCCACAGAGCCATCCTCAGTGCCCGGTGTTTTGTAATTTTCAGAGTATAAATTTTATACATCTTTTATTACATTTATGTATAAATATTTTATTTTTGATGCTACTATAAATAGAATTGTGTTTTTAACTTTAATTTCTAGTTATTTATTGCAAAGTGTTTAGAAATAAAATGAGCCTGACCTGTGGATAAGGCATCAACCTGGAATGCTGAGGTTGCAGGTTTGAATCCCTGGGCTTGCCTGGTCAAGGCACAGACAGGAAGCAACTACTATGAGTAGATACTTTCCTCTTCTACCACTTCTTTCTCACTTTCCCTCTTTCTCTCTCTGCCCCCTCCAAAAATCAGTAAATAGAAACATCTTAAACCAACAACAAAAAGAAACACAATGTATTCGCGTATACTCTTATATTCTTCAACCCTGTTTACTCCCTTATTGGCTCTAACAGTATTTTAGTGAATACCTAAAGTTGTGTCATCATTCCACTTTCCTATCTACATAGATGGCTTTTATTCCTTTTTCTTGCCCAGATGCCATGGTTAGAACCTCTACTACAATGTTGAATAAAAGTGGCAAAGCAGATATTTTCCTGTTCATGACATTAGGAAGAAAATTTTCAGCCTCCCACCATTAAATATATTAGATAGGAGTTATTCTTGGATGTTCTTTATCAGGTTAAGGATTTCCCTTCTATTTCTATTTTGTTGAGTATTTTTATCATAAAGGGTGTTGAATGTCACCCAATGTTTTTTCTGCATCCACTAACTAATACAATCATATGCTTTTGTTTTGTGTTGTATTGATATGGTATATTACAGTAATTGATTTTTTTATGATAAACCAACCTTGAATTCCTGGGATAAATCTCATTTGATCATTGTGTACAATTCTTTTAAATGTTTTCTGAATTGGTTTGAGTACTTTCATGAGGATTTTTTTTTTTCTGAAGTAAGAAGCAGGGAAGCAGAGAAACAGACTCCCGCATGCGCCCACCCGGGTTCCACCCAGCATGCCCACCAGGGAGTGATGCTCTGCCCATCTGGAGCTTTGGTCGTTGCAACCAGAGCCATTCTAGGGCCTGAGGTGTAGGCCACGGAGCCATCCTCAGTGCCCAGGCCAACTTTGCTCCAATAGAGCCTTGGCTGTGGGAAGGGAAGAAAGAGAGAGAGAGAGAAATAGAGAGAAAGGAGAGGGGGAAGGGTGGAGAAACAGATGGGCACTTCTGTCTGCCTTTGCAGGGAATCGAACCCGGCACCTCCACATGCCAGGCCAATGCTCTACCACTGAGCCCACCTGCCAGGGCCTTTGTTTTTATGTTTTTTTGTTTTTGCAATATTCATAAGATACATCAGTCTATACTTTTCTTTTCTTGTGGTATCTTTGTCTGGTTTTGGTATCAGGATTACATTTGCCTCACAAATTCAGTGGGGAAATGTTTCTTCCTCTTCTATTTTTTGTAAGGTTTATAAATAACTGCTATTAATTCTTCTCTAAATGTGTGCTCACTTCGGCAGCACATATACTAAAATTCTTCTCTAAATGTTTGATAGAATTTACCAGGAAAGCCACCTGAGCCTGGACTTTCCCTTGAGTTGTTTTTTAGCTTTTATCTTTTAATTCATCAAGGTAAAATTCACATAACATAATATTAGCATTTAAAACAAAGTGAACAACTCAGTGACATTTAGAACATTCACAATGTTGTCCAACCACCACCTCTATTTAATTCCAAAACATTTCCACCATACAATGTAGAATCCCATAGCCAGTAAGCAGTTGGTCCTCCTTTCCTCCTTCCCCTAACCCTTGACAACTGCCAATCTGCATTCTATCTCTGTGGATTTATGTATTGTGGATATTTCATATAAATGACATTAAATAATGTGTAACTTTGTATCCAGCTTCTTTTAGCTAGCATAATGTTTTGAAAGTTCAGCCATGTGTGGTATGTATCAGAACTTCATTTCTTTTCATGGCTGAAAAATAGTTCAGTTTCTACCTTTTGCCTATTGTAAATAATACTGCTATAAACATGTGTGTACATGAACTTGTTGTAGTACCTGTTTTTAATTCTGTGGTATATATACCTAGGAGTGGGATTTCAGGGTCATATGGTAATTCTATGTATAACTATTTGAGGCACCACCAAACTAGTTTCCACAGTGGCTGAACCATTTTATACTCCTAGCACCAGTATGTAAAGATTTTGTTTTCTTGCCTGACCAGGCGGTGGCGCAGTGGATAGAGCGTCAAATTGGGATGCAGAGGACCCAGGTTCGAGACCCCGAGGTCACCAGTTTGAGTGCAGGCTCATCTGGTTTGAGCAAAGCTCACCAGCTTGGACCCAAGGTTGCTGGCTTGAGCAAGGGGTTACTCGGTCTGCTGAAGGACCATGGTCAAGGCACATATGAGAAAGCAATCAATGAACAACTAAGGTGTTGCAACAAAAACTGATGATTGATGCTTCTCATCTCTCTTTGTTCCTGCCTGTCTGTCCCTATTTGTTTCTCTCTCTGACTCTCTCTCTGTCTCTGTAAAAAAAAAAAAAAAAAAAAAGACTCTGTTTTCTTCACATCCCCACCACCATTTATTCTTTTCCTTTTTTGTTTCTGTTTTTTATTGTAGTCATCCTAGTGAGTGTGAAATGATACCACAACATGATTTTAATTATCATTTCCTTAATAACTAATGATGTTGGACATTTTTTATGTACTTGTTGGCCATTTGTACAGCTTCTTTGAAGAAGTATCTATTCAAGTCCTTTATTTTTTTAATGGTGTTGCTTATCTTGGTTTCAGAGTTTTGGGTTGGTTTTTGATCACCAGTTTAATCTCTTTACTTGTTTTTGGTCTATTTGGATTGTCCATTTCTTCTTGAGTCAGTTTTGGTAATTGGTATGATTTTAGGAATTTATCTATTTCACACAAGTTGTTTAATTTATTGGCATACAACACTTCTTATTTCTGTAATGTCAGAAATAATATCCCCTCCTTTACTCTTTTTGTTCAATCTACATAAAGATTTGTCAATTTTGTTAATGTTTTTAAAGAACTAGCTTTTGGTCTCACTAATATTTTTTGTTTTTCTAGTTTCTAATCAATTTCCACTCTAATCTTTATGTCTTTTCTTCTGCTTGCTTTCACTTCAGTTTGTTCTTCTTTTTTGAGTCTCTGAATGTGAAAGGTTAGATTATTGATTTTTAAATCCTTCTTCTTTTTTAATATTGGCATTTACAGCTATAAATTTTCCTCTAAGCACTGCTTTATTTGCATCCCATAAATTTGATGTGTTCTGTTTTTGTTTTTGTTCACACAAAATGTTTGGTAACTTCCCTTTTGATTTTGTCTTTAATCCTTTGGTTATTTAGGAGTCATTTTTTACATTTCTACATCCTTGTGACTGTCTCAAATTTCTTTCTTTAATCGATTTCTAATTTTATTTCATTTTATTAAAGAACATATTCTGTATTATTTCTATCTCTTTGGATTTATTGGAGTTTTTATGAACTAGAATACAGTCTATCCTATACTTGAGAAAAATGTATGTTTTCCTGATATTGGGTGGAGTGTTCTACAGATGTCTGGTAGGTCTGTTGGTTTACAGTGTTGTTCATTTCTTGCATTTCCTTGTTGATCTTCTGCCCACTTTTCCATATATTATAAAGGGAGATACTGAATTTTTCAACTATTACTTTTGGCATGTTTATTTCTTTATTTCTGTCAGTTTATGCTTCATATATTTTAATGCATTCTTGTTGGATGTATACATGCTTATAATTGTTGTCAGTTCACCTATCAACACTTCATAATTGTAAAATATTCCTCTTTATTTTCAGTAACATTTTTTGTTTTAAAGTCTATCTCTATGATGGACACTCATGCTTTTTTGCTGTCACTGTGTGTGTGATATATCTTTTCCCATTCTTTTATTTTCAACCTATTTAAATCTTTGAATATAAAGCATGTCACTTGTAGACAGCATATTAGTTGGATTTTTTTATCCAGTCTGACAATTTCTGCCTTTTGATTGGATTGTATAATTTATTCTCATTTATGGTATTATTGATATAGTTAGATTTACATCTGACATGTTATTTCCTATCTCATGTCTTTTTTATTTTTCTATTTCTTCTTTACTGCTTTTGTTTTCATTAACTGAATATTTTCTGATGTAGCATTTTCATTTCCTTAATAATAATATTTTTTCCTATATTTTTGAGGGTTTTTGTGGTTGCTCTAGTTCTTGCTATATACATGTTAACTTATAAAAAGAATCTACAGTTTATTTATTTATGAAAAAGAAATCCCTCTCATATAAACCTAACCTAACACTTCTGTTTGTTTGTTTTTGTGGCAGAATGGGAACACAGTATATAAAGTGAAAGTACTATGAGGAGTATAACTGTGATGTCCCTTAGGAGCACTGAGACTTAAGGAAATCTTCAACTGCTCCAGCCCTCAACTATTAAATATATTTGAATCCAAGTTCTTCCTTATGGTTTTACCAATTCTTTTTTACTACCGTCAACCTCCCTTCCCACTTTCACACCTGTCCTATCTGTTATGCTCTTTGCCAATTTCAAGAACGACACTGAGGTCTTGGGGTATCATGGGAGAGGAATATCACCACTCGTTCACAGGACTCTGCCGTCTTGTCGGGCCTCCATCTCATGATGCCCTCTTCTAAAGCCTGTATTCCCAGTCCCTCACCCTCCTTGCTGTGCATCGCCTCTTGACAAGTAGAACTAGTAACCCCAGTCCTGCTGTTTGCCTTTGGGATTGGGGAGATGCAACATTTCCTCTCCCCACCCATCACATCCATTATACCACAACTTCACAACTGACAAAGGAGAGAGAAATGGAAGAGCAGGGGTTTTCCTTATAAAGATATAAAAGCACAAATCACACCAGACTTGAGAGCAGGTTGGAAAACTAAAGGAAATACACATACACAAAGATCACATGCATCTTTTATTCTACTGTAGTAATGTGAGAAATGGTGTTCCATAGCCAAAAGTGCCAGGAAATTGTATGAGGTTCACTGAGGCACATGCGCTTGACATGGCATCTGGTCTTTTGTCCCTCGTTAGCATTTAATCACAAAACATTCCATTGGTGTAAGTCCTTCATCCGTGCTTGTGGGTCTGTGTGCTATATAATCTTGTGTTACAATAAACCTCAACAAACTTTTCAACTATGTTTTCTAAAGTGAACCCAGGATTTAGCCAATTGTCCTTGCATCTTTATCCAGTTCTGCAAAGAACAAAGTCGGTCTACTTTAGCTTGACCACAAAAATAGAAAAATCATCATTTCTTAGTATTAGTGTCCAGGGTAGATGATAAGTGATTAGGCAACTAGTACCACGTAGATTTCACCTCACATGTCTCAGCTCATCTCATAGTTTGGTTAAATTAAGAGATGATTCAAAAACAATTTGAAAAATATGCATTAATAACCTCTGATTATCCCCTTAAGAATCAAAAGAAAAGTCTCCCAAGCACCAAGTGTAGAACAAAGAAATGCTTTATATTGTTCTGCTACATTCCAAGAATTTCTAGATTAAATCTCCTTTGCCAGAGTATCAACAGCAGTTCCCCCCCCAAAAAAACACAAAAACGTTATTTGACTTGAAAAAAGCCAATGAAAGAAAATATGCAGATACTCAAACCCCTGACATAAATATATGATTGTGCAGTTTACAAAGCCCTGTAAGGCCAGTTCTCTCTGGTGACTCTCTCCTGTCTCTCTGTGAGGTCAAGTGTACAGGAATCCATGATCTTGATATAGCTCCATTTGGTCATAACATTAATTCAGAGCCTATTGTGAGCTGGATTCTTTGTTAAAAGCTGTAGATACTGGTGAACTGATGCATACAATCCCTGTCCCACAGAGCCCTTAGTCTAGCCGCTACACAGACATTACACAAGCACAGTCATTATACAAATCAGTATATGAATGGAAGCCAGCACCTTATGAAACTTACCCAGTAGCAAAAACTAGTAACAGCTGATAAGCATGAAAGCCAAGGTTCAAATCCTTAGTTTCTGGCTTCAAGATTTCTGATTTTACTTACAAGGTCAGTTCACCTATCAGCGTTTCTCAATTTCCTCATCTGTAAAATGGGATGGTGATGGTAGCTTCCTTCTCTGGTTGCAGTAAGAATTAAAAGAGAGAACACCTAAAAACACTTGCCCTGAGTAAGCCCTCCAGAAACGTTTGTATACCTCTCTGCCGTTACCTCCCGCCTTTCCTGTAAAGACTCATCTTGGTGACAAGGTTTCCCTTCCTACCTTGTCTCTGAGCTATAATAGATCTTACCATCTACTTCACGCCTATAAGAAACTTAAAGTAAGTTTTTTTATTTTTATGGTTATAAAAGCAATACACACTCACTGCAGAAAAATATTTGATACTATTGTTAAGGTTAAAAAAAAGGAAAACAAAAATAAAGCCTTTAAACTCAGAGATAACCACTATGAGTGTATATAGTTTATGCATATCGTTACAGATCTTTCTCTAAGTATATTTTCATTGAAATTTTTATAACCCTTTTATACTATACTCTTTCACTAGATTATAAACATCTTTCTATTAAAATAAACTCACTTCTGCCTTACTGAAATCATTCTATTGCATAATGGGGGCTCTACCATTGCATGGATGCATTTTTTTAAATCAGTTTTGTACAGTTGCATATATATGTTATTTACAACCATGTTATCCATCCTCACTATTTTTGGGGATTTTTTTGCACATCCTGGCTCTTTCCTTAGTACACATGTAAGGCCAGTAGCCGCGGCCACCAGCACAGCTGCCTGGCCTGTGCAGGTTCGCATTTGATTTGAACAGACAGTAATGAAACAACAGAACCAAGAGCTAGTAGGCCATTAGCTTTAACACTAGTTTGCACCTGGAGGGCAAGAAATACACACAGTGCGAAACACTTCCCTTTCCATTCAGGGCTCCCAAAGCCACTGACTTATCTAAGTTTCCTAGAATCAAAGGTTTCTACCTCACCAGCCCTATTTCCCTCTGTTCCCCATCTCCTTCTCTCTGTACAAACTCTGCACAAACTGGCTTCTCCTTCAGCACTCTGCCATCTTGGCTGCTTCTCCTCTCCACCATATGGCCTTTCTCTGCTCTCCTCCAGCATGGGCTTCTCTGCCCCATTTTATAGTGTAGAAATCAAAACCTTTAATCCAATATACAAACAAGGAAATCTCTGATACAAAGTCACTTATCTGAGGCATAATGGGATTCCTCATGAGAGTGCACCACCCCACATCATGCAACAGTTAAGGATGTGGGGAAAAGCTTAGTCTTAAAACTAAGCCTTAGGCTATAATGACCCTGCTGCTTACAGCCTGTCCCACACACACAATGCAAAAAAATAAGTGAGCAAACATATACATCATATTTACAAACTTATTTGAGCAACAGCATACTCACCCCTTGTCACACAAAGCCTTGTCCTGATCACAAGTTCCCCTGAACTGGGGTACAACCACATCATGTACTGCTCAAATTCCTCCTCAATGCCTAGAATGAGTCCTTGAAAATTGAAAATTTGCATTAGGCTTACACCGTTGAGTCTGTCTACCCCACAGGCTTTCTCTGAGGATCTTGAGATGTGCCATTCCATGTGGCAGTCACTTGCATGACTGTTGACATTTTTAAATCTAGAATTAAATTTTTAATTCAGTCACAGTTGTCACATTTCAGTCACTCAATAGCCACATGTAGCCAGTGCTGCCCTATGAGACAGTGCGGATATAAAACATTGCTATCATCACAGAAAGTTCTGTTGGGTAGCCCTGCTCTAGAGGGATAGTGGCAATGAATTTGCTTTGGGGAAGAAAAGATGATAGCAGTCATTCTCTTCAAGGCATGACCTGAGTGACTCTAAAACGGATCCTCTGTCACCTCTGTTTACAACCCTTTAGTGGGTCTTCCCTGCCCCTGGAATAAAGCCCATGGTCATTGTCACACCTCACTCATCAGCCAGATCTTCTCGCTCTCCCTTTCCTCCTCCTCCATCCATACTGTTGTGCTGAAGCCAGTCATGACCCTGCCTACAAGATCCTTCTTTTCCTTCTTTTTTTTTTTTTTTTTTTTTTTTTTTTCCATTTTAGAGAGGAGAGGGAGAGACAGGGGGGGAGAGAGAGAGAGAGAGAGAGAGAGAGAGAAGAAACAGAGAGAGAGAAGGGGGAGGAGCTGGAAGCATCAACTCCCATGTGTGCCTTGACCAGGCAAGCCCAGGGTTTCAAACCGGCGACCTCAGCATTTCCAGGTCAACGCTTTATCCACTGCGCCACCACAGGTCAGGCCTTCTTTTCCTTCTATGCTTGCTAAATTCCACTGTCCTTCAAGACTCAGTTTCCCCTTCGACTTCCTCTGCAAGCCTTCAGACATTTCCTGGCTGTGTTAGGCTCTCTTCCACTGTGCCCGACAGCACCCAGGACATCTCCTCTGTAAGCTCCAGGAGCTTTAGCAGGAGGCCCCTTCCCGGACCCCGCAGCAGCTCCAGCCCGTGTTCGTATGGTCATACATTTTTGAAAAAAATGGCAAAAATAAGATATTTGAACTGAAACCAGTTAAGAGAGCCTTACCTCCTATTATACTTTCCTTCCAGACAATGACTTTGCTGAAGAGGTTGGTATTTGCATAATAAATCAGGGGATGTGAGCTGGGAATGTGTCACTTTGTCTGCAAAAGAGAAAACTATCTTATGTCAATGAAATCAGCCAGAAATGAAAAACTCCTGATATGAAGACACATAAAGGTACTTCTTTGTCATTTTTTATCTATGAAATAATGTAGGAAAAGTTTAGACTAAAAAATTGAATATAAAGTAAGAGCAATATAGAAGTGTGATAAAATCAATAAAAATTACTTTGACCTCAAGAAGTAAATTGCCAGGGGGGGGAAAAACAGACCATAGCAAAGTAGTAATTCACTAATAGAAAGAAAAAAATTGAATAGAGTAATGAATAGACTCTCAGATAACTTGATTGTCCAATTAATGAAAAGGAGTGAATCCTACAAACACCTCTGAAAAATACTGACATTGACAAAGGAAACAAAAAAACTCATAATACCCCATTAAATAAGACATGGAGGACAAATCTGTTAATAATGTCATCAATGGAAAGAGTATGGTAGGCAGAATGATGGCTCTCCCTCTCCTAAAAGATGCCCACTTCCTGAGCCCTGGAACCTGAGAGTATGTTACCTGCTATTGCAAGGGAGTCTTTGTAGATGTGATTGAGGGCACAGACCTGAAAATGGGCAGATTATCCTGGATTTTTATGGTAGGCCCAACGTAATCACAAGGGTTCTTAAAAAGGGAAGGCGGAGACAGAAGAATGGGTCAGAGGGAAGCCTGACAACAGAACGTTTTGGGCCCTATAGACAGAGGAAGAGGCTGCCATCCAAGGATAGGGAGTAGCCTCTAGAACCTGGAAAAGATAAAGAAATGGATCTTCTCTGGAGCTTCTGAAGTGAATGCAGTCCTGCCATACCTTGATTTTCTATAGGAACATCTGCACTGACATCTGACCTAAAGAATGTTAAGATAATAAGTCTGTGTGGTTGTAAGTCAACAAATTTATTATCATTCTTACAAAGCATTAGAAAATTAAGTTTAAAAATTAGCCTATAGGTAGAGCGTCAGCCCAGCGTGTGGAAGTCCCGGTTAGATTCCCAGTCAGGGCACACAAGAGAAGTGCTCATCTGCTTCTCCACCCTTCCCCCTCTCCTTTCTCTCTATCTCTCTCTTCCCCTCCCGCAGCCAAAGTTCCACTGAAGCAAAGTTGGCCCGGGCACTGAGGACGGCTCCATGGCCTCTGCCTCAGGTGTTAGAATGGCTCCAATTGCAGCAAAGCAATGCCCCAAATGGGCAGAGCATCGCCCCCTGGTGGGCATGCTGGGTGGATCCTGGTCGGGCACATGTGGGAGTCTGTCTGTCACCCCCCTCCCCTGCTTCTCACTTCAGAAAAATACACACAAAAAAAATTAGTTTATAGGCCTAGGTTGGTTGGCTCAGTGGTAGAGCATCAGCCCAGCATGTGGAAGTCCCGGGTTTGATTCCCAGTCAGGGCACACAGGAGAAGCACCCATCTGCTTATCCACCCCTCCTCCATCCCTCCCCTTTCTTTCTCTCCCTTCCTCTCCCACAGCCATGGCTCAAATAGTTCAAGGGAGTTGGTCCCGAGTGCCAAGGATGGCTCCATGTCCTCACTTAGGTGCTGAGATGGCTTGGTTGCCAAGCAATAGAGGAGTGGCCCCAGATGGGCAGAGCATTACCCAGAAGGGAGCCTGCCATTAACCAGAAGGGTGGATTCTGGTTGCGGTGCATGTGGGAGTCTGTCTCTCTGCCTCCCTACCTCTTACTTAACTAAAAAAAAAAAATTGTCTCAAAGAGTATAATATTAGTGTTAGCTAATATTATATGCAAGAAATATCCTGAAATCAGATTGCTTGTGTATAAAGGAAACTTGATGAGGATTTTCCAAAACTTGATACCAATCCTGAAAATTCAGAAGACATCATTAAGTTTGAAACTTTTCTAAGTTCTCAGTGATTAAAAAAAGAACTCTGTGTAATCCTGTTAGAGGAAACACTGAATTATTTTTTTCTTTCTTCCTATAGAAAGTATAACAAAACCATTGCCATGTAGAAGCAATCAAAGAATACATAGTCAAAAATTAAGAACAATATTATAAAGTTGGCCCGGGCACTTAATTAACAGTAATGCAGCTGTCTTCACTGTGAGGTATTTGTGGAATGTCATTGTGTCTTAGGGTGGGTTTCACCGGATGCAAGTCCCAAGTCAGAGAAAGTGCGAGTAGTTTCTTTGGGAAGGGCGCCTGCACCAGGACCAGCTTCGCGGGCCCGCAAGCTGTGCAGCCACTCAGCGCCTGTGCTCAGAAGGGTCCTGTGCTTGGTTTCATGCTCTGCTGTTATCACTGTAAAATTAATAATAATTTCTCAATCAGGGGCCCTTCAATTCCAATTTGCAGTGGACCCTGCAAACTAGGGAGCTGGGCCTGTCTGAGAAGTAACAACAGGAGAGTAAGGAGGTGGGGGGGGGGGACACGCAGCTGGTAAAGGTGTGTTACTGGGCAAGTTGCTGCTGTGGGCAATTGGGTGTCCTTGTGGAATCTACCTTGGAGGCGTCCCGTCCCACAAGGACTGATGCTCGCAGGCTGCACGCAATTACCTCACATACTTCTGGACCTGTCCGTGAAGTTATAGGCTCATCAAGAGTCATCAGTATGTTTTTCTGAAACCAGTTTGTGTCATTTTCTCCCCTGGGAAATGGCCATCCTATCACTGGCATTACAGGCTGGCTGTCATGATAAATCCGTGAGTTCAGATCAAGCACTACGCACAGCACCTACCCCAGCAGAAGCCCTCAATGTTAGCTAATATTATATGCATGTAATTTAATTACATAAGCTGTAAACCTGTGGAATCTGAATATTAAAAATATATATTGTTTCCATAAAATTCAAGTTGAATACTTTGGAAAACTTTAATAAAAGCCAGTTGGTGTTAAGAATTCTTTGTTGAATTAATAACAGACAAAACCACCACAAATACTGGAGGAAAAGCATTGTAAAAAGCTAGAATTCTAAAATCAAACCGCTTCAGAAGCATCTCTAAGCTCCTGATCCACTTTAAAGAAACCAGAACTAAAATTATAGATGACGTATTATGATTATGGGTGGGGCTTTTTTTTCTTTTTTTCTTTTTTTTGCAAGAGGAAAACCAACACACAAACACCTTGTTCCAGAAGACAGGTGATTCAATCTACAGACATAACTTTTGAATAATAAAAAAAAAAAATTCAGCTATACATGTATTTTTAAAAATCATTTTCTTCTTTAAAAAGCTCTTGGGTTAACTGGCAAAATACAGGTTCTGCTCATGTTCAAGACAGGACTTGTAACATAGACACTCAAACTTTTGAATGAATGAAAAGAATGAATGGTGATGCAAAACGAATGATGAAATGAATAGCTAAATAAACTGGTCAGTTCTCTTAATTAAGGACCTATTTTACAAGCCACACTAGTAACCAAGAATAACAATTTTTACCCTTTTGGTCCTGATCTGATAGCTTGTTAGAACTTCTACATACAAATATGGGTCAGCTTCTTGTGGCCTCTCTTTCAAGTTCCTAAAGCTTCTCTCTCTCTCTCTCTCTTCCATCATTTTCCCATTTTCTTCACCTACTTGGGTGGATGAAAAAATCTTAGTGAAATAAAAAGCTCAATGAGGTGAAAATACATCCCATAAAACCCCCCATTAAGGAGGTTACTGAAGGGGCCCGTCCTCCCCTCACTTAGATGGCCATATTTCATTCCACCCGAGGAAACTGGACACCCTTAATCCAAAAAGAATGCAGTGAGCATCAAAGAGCAAGAGGCAGGATCAGGTTGCAGCCCTTTCATTTTCCAAAGCAGGCTCGGGGGAAGGGATGGGAAGAAATTTATAACTAGCTATTCTCCAGCGTTAGGAAGCACAAAGTTAAATCATTCTAACTTCTGCCTGACTGGCTCGACCTCAACCTGATGGACAAAGAGAGATTCTGTGTGAAAGGGGAGACTTGGGCAAAATTAACAATGAGAAGGCTGAAGTATTAATAATAAATTGAGTACCTAGCTTTACAAATCGGGTGGACGTGGCGCTCGTGGGTTTTGCCTTAATTGGAGGAAGCAATGAAGAAAAGGGGAAAGAACGCAGGACTTGGAATTGAGTAGAACCAGGTTCAGATCCTGGGTAAACCAGTTAGTGTCCTTGTGACCCTAAGCCACGTCTCCTAGCCCCCTTGAGACTCAGTTTCCATACTTGTTAAATGAAGATCATACCTATTTGGAAAAGTTGTGAGGAGTATATAAAATATTAAACATAGAAGTATCTAGCACAGGGCCAGTCTTAAAGTAAATCCTATTTGTTGATTTCAAGGAAGAGTTTTATTTCAGTCTGTATCTAAAACCTCACCTGCCGTATCCTGAGAGCATGAGTAACATTAGGCGGGTAGCTCTTTACCCTGCAAGATGAATCTACTGTCTTTTTTAAAATGGGTATGTATGAATTGTGCTAAGCATTTTTCATCCACTTACTTCTTTAGTTCTCATAATCACAACATAGAAAACCTGAGGTCTAGGATGGCTAATGAACTTGCCTAAGGCCACTCAGTGAGTAAGAGGAAGAGCCAGGAACTGACTGCAGACTTGTCCCTCTGACTCCCCTTACTCTCCTGGGTTCCCCGACATTGTATCAAAGAGACTGCAATTGCAAATATAGACCCCCCAAAATCCTAATCTTTCTTTTTCCTGGTAAACATTTATAGCTTGCATTGACTATCCTATACCTTGATTTGAATAAAGCCTCTTTGATTTTGTTTATTTGGGAAAATTTACTGTATGCATTTATTTAATTTAAATTAGGGAGTTCTAAAACTATTTATACTCCGAGATCAAATAATTCTCCTTCTAGAAACATGGAAGAGAAATGAGAAGATTCCCATAACACAGACATTCAATTACACAGTTATTAAAAATTCAAGGCAATGGAAACTGTCCAAATGTCCAATCAGAAAGGAAGAGGGTCTGGCATACCCATTTGAAGTCATATTATCTAGTGATTACAATAACCGCTTCAAAAACTTTGAATGATGCCAAGAGAATTTTAAGAACTTCTGAAATAATATAGGTGCTAAGAGGCAATATACCCTAAGAATGGAGCAACGTGAGCCCTCGTATTCCTTTTCCGGAGCTGCCAAACAAATACCACAGCCTGGCTGGCTCAGGGTCCAGTGTAAGGTTGCCGTCAAACTGCCCCCCGGGGCTGTGTCATCCAAAGGCTCGACTGGGGGCCCAGGGGCCTCTACCAAGATGGCGCCCTCACAGGGCCGGCAGTTGGTTCTGGTCGTTACGTAGGTTGCCTGAGTTTTCCCCGCATTGCCTTTCATCCTCCAGAGCCATCTGCCCAGGACCTCTTCTTCATGAGACCCCGGACTTCCTTCCTTACATCTGGGTTCTATAGAGAAAGAGACAGAGACTGCACCAGGAAATGAGAAAGATCGCCCAAGAGAGAAGGCTTGGTCTTTTTATAACCTCATCTCAGAAGTGAGACCCCATCACTTCTGTTGTGGGGTATGAATTGCGCGGGAGTCCATAAGTCCAGGCCATACTCAGGGGGGCGGGATGATACTGGTCATGAACATCAGGAAGTGAGGCACCGTCTTAAAGGATGCCTGGCGCAATGTATGATTGAAAATCAATAAAAACTAGATGTAAAATCCAACACAAAGGTAGCAAAGATAGATGCAGCCTGCTTTAAAAAAGAATAAATTTAAAGGTTAACACACGTAAAACAGTACTCAACATAACTCATACAAAGAGATGTATATTAAAATGAGATACCAGTTTCACTTATCATATCAGCAATTTTTTTTTAAATCGGATAATGCCCAGTGTTGACAAATGTGTGGGAAAACAGCTATTCGCCATTAAAGGCACCCTCCTTGTCGGACACTTCGGCAATCTCTCTCCTCCTTTTATTCTTTACAGAAATGCACATACTATTTAACCCAGCAGTTTCTAGGTTTCTTGAAATTTACTGTGAAGATATATTTTCAAAGATATATATCTAAATATGTGAGTGTATGTATATTTATTGATGCAATGCTTTTGTTGAAAACAACTGGAGATAATATTAGACTGACTAACTTACAGAAAGCTGAGCATCTGCTTCAGAGAATGAGGCAGGTTTCTATATGCTGATAATAAAAAGCTCTTTGATACTTTATTAAATGATGCAGAAGAAACAGAGGTATATTTAGAATATGATTGCTTTAAAAAAAGAAGAAATAAAAATGCCTGTGTATATATATACATAAAACTTTCTGATGGACACCTAAGAAAAATCTAATAGCACACCCATCTGGATCAAAGGACGGTAAACCCCCCGACCCCGACTCCTCCACCCTCTCCTTACTGATAGGGACCGCCTCTTTCAATCCTTTCCAAAGCAGACACATAGGAGATGTTCTGATCCAAAGGCAGGGAGGGTGAGCAGGCGCCCGAAAAGATGGGGGCTACCGCCTCAGGGGAAGGGAACAGAGGCTGGGTTGGAGCAGGGGCAGCCACAGCAGTTGCTGGTGTCCAGTTTGGCCTCCATTAAAGGAGGGCAGTGGCAGCAAGGCCCAGAGGGACTCTGTATGAGACAGAACCCCTTCCCGCCCAGCTTCCCCGCCACCAGGGACAAAGGGCCAGTCTGAATGTGTGCCTCACTATTTCGCCAACCAAAGGCTTTCCTTTGGCAGCCACTGTTCATACAACACAAACTCTCTTTCCTCTGACATCAGTTCTTTCTTTAAGAAGAGAAACAAGAACGTCTCCATCATCGCAGCCCGCGGGCCCAGACAATGGCGGGAGCGTGGCTGCCAGCGCCCATGAAGGGGTCTGTGTGCCACGGCCGCCACCCTCCGCGTCTTCTCTCTGCTGCTCTCGCCAGAGCTCCTGTTGTTCCTGGGTGTTTTGACGACTTCTCTCCTTCAGCTGCTTTGACAGAATTTGCCGGCTGCTGGCTGATGTGAAACAACCCCCTTCTTGTGCCTGGCCCGCTCCGTCTCCCCTCCAGGCCGCAGGGGAGAAAACGTGTCTTTGTGGCTCCCCTTCAATAGCTCTCTGAATCCAAACCCCTCGTGGGCTCTGGCAACAGGAGCCCCAAGGCCTGAATAGATGGTGCTGTCTGCTCCTCTTTGCAAAGTCGGCCTCTGGCATCCAGAAATGCACCCACCGTCCAGGCCTGGTAGCTCGAAGACAGATTCATGGGCGAACTGGCGGACGCCCCAGCCCAAGGAGAATTACTATTGCTCGTGTGTGTGCGGCCCATTCAAGTCCATCTACGGATGCTTTCAGAACTGCTGGCTTGTTCGATGGACCATCACGGCGGCCCTACTCTGCGCCTAGCACAGCTCGCACCGTCGAGTACAGCCCTGAGCCTTCTGAGTGTGCGTCACAGTGGGGGTCGTTCTAGCCTCTTCATTTTGCAACTGAAGAAGCCAAGTCTCAAAGAGGTAGGTGACTTGCACACAGCCACAGGGCTAAAAAGTTACCGAGCTCTGGCCAGAGACACCAATTCATCAGGGATGCTCAGTGCACCCTGAAAGCCATCATATTTCCTGCTAAGCCACAGAGAAGGAGTGTAACCCCCCCCCCTAATGCTGAGTACTGAGCGCCTCTTCCCACGTGTACAGGGAAAGGGAATAACCGATTCCCCTTTCCCTCCCCTCCTACATCCCTCCTTCCCACACTCAATGTCAAAAGCTCCCTTCAAATAAAAAATGGAGTTTGTTACCCACCAGGCTCACAGGTCAAGGTGGCCCTTGTCCCTATAACATTCTGAACCTAAGCACCTCCAATCCATTCAGGTTGGCCTGGGTTGGACACTGTAAAGTGACCCAAGAAATTCCCCAGGCCCCAGTAGCAGGCCCAGAGCAGCGACGGAGGTCTGGGACCATCAGCCGAGCGCTCTGCCGCACGGCGCTTCTCTGCGGCACGCTTCTTCCCCCTGGTAACACAGAGACCCTAATAATCCCTCTCTGGATGTTGGAAGTAATAAAGGAAAGGGGAGAAGGCGGTGGGAAGACAAAGCAGGTATACCCGTTACATCCCAGCAGCCGCTGCTGCTGCCTGAATCCTGGGGGTGATCTTACCACAGCCCCTGCGAGAAAAGCCAGTCTGGACTAAGAGTGGTGCGGCTTTTCCTGCACTCGCCCGCTGTACTCACTGACACTCCACCCTGTGCGGGCTCTTTTGTCTCTGGTGTCTCACCGCAAGTCCAGGAGCAGTCTCACTGCAGAGCGGACTCTGAGCCCACGGGTCCGAGGAGGAGCCTGAGATGCCGCCCCTGTGACAGGTTCCCCGGTGATGCCATCGTGCTGACCAGCGGCCCGCGCTTCCAGGGGCAGGACTCTGGGCTTCCACCCTTCCTGGACCCCCGACCTCCCCTTCCGAACTCCAGCCCCCTCCTATCTGTAGTCCTGTAACTCTGTCTCTCTACCTCCAACGCACTTCAGTGGGATCACGTTTATTAATCTGAAGTGATGTTGATGAGTCTCCCTTCCCAGTAAACTTGCGCTCAGACAGAGACTGTATTATACACGCTCCGTACACGTTTGCGGAAGGGACGGATGCTCGAACAGTCACTGAGAACACAGCTACATATAGTCTAGGCGCACAACGTGCGCTCCAGGGTACGTGGTGAACCAAACGAACAAACTCTAAGTATTTCTCCTGCACCCACCACGGTGCAAAGGGAGCAGGGCCCCACACACGTGGCTAAAATATTCTGGCCTCAGGGGCTTTCCATCCCGAGTGGGTAATGAGACTTAGGATGGCACTCAGGACAAACACAAACTAGGGGGAGAACAGTCAGCTGCCAGCGTGCCTGCTGCTCACCCGGAGGACTGAGAGAAGGGGGAATGGGAGGGACCTTAACTGCCCGCCCTGTGGTATGCGGAATCGGCTGTGTGGGAAACCCACCAGGCGGGCACCTCGGGCGTCCTGCTGGAATTCTGTCCCCACAATTCCTATGCTGATGTCCTGTCCCCCAAGAACCTCAGCATGCAACTGTATTTGGAGGCAGGGTCTTTAAAGAAGTAATTAAGTTAAATGAGGTCATTAGAGCAGGTTCTAGTCTAATCTGACTACTGTCCCTATAAGAAGGGATTAGGACACAGACACACACACAGAGGGAACACCATCTGCGAACAGAGGGAGAAGACAGCCGTCACCTTGTCTGATTCAGTCTTCTTATCCAGGCAGGCTACAGTCACATCATTTGCATTTTGCAGATAGAGGCAAATGAGGCTCAGAGAGGTGAAGAACTCCCCTAGATCACAAAGAGGGATGACAAGGAAGCCAGGGTTTCAGCGCCTCCATTTACCCGAGGACCCTCTACTCCACTGTCTCTCTCCAAGTGGGCCCCACTGGCCTGTTAAGAAAAATCATTGAGAATAAAAACTTATATTTAAAAAAGAAAAAAGGTTAAAAAAAAGTCAAAAGGCAGACTGTGCATAGGTATCAGGAAAAGTATTTTTAGACACTTCTTATCTTGCAGTCCGTAAAACAAATGTGAATGCTATTCCTGAACAGGGAGAACAGAAGAAAGTACTGGAGCTCCGGCCCCATACCCACGTCTCTCACCCTTACACACTAAACAGCTGACGACGACAGCACATTTCACTCCTGGCCCTAATCTCCCCACTCTCGTTGGCTTTGTGAGTTGTTGCTTTTACCCGAATTGAGGGAGAGTGTGTTCAATACAATGTTGGATTCATCAGGGAGAAAAAAAAAAAAAAAAAGAAGCAAAAGAAAACCCTCGGTTCTTCAATGCCAGGAGCTCACAAAGGCATAAGGCATATAAACCATGAGGAATTCCAAGGACTCGCTCAGAAGGCGCTCTGCAAATGCATTTCTGGAACAAAGGGCCAATGTTTCTTTCAGGGAAGAGCGCAATACCGGTTTCCGGCATTTTTCTTTAAGTCATTAGGACCATGCCAACAAACAAACATATACTTCTCCTGGGAGAAAGACTCTCATTCAGCGCGGCTGACAAGAGTTTGATTATTGGGGAGGGGGTGCTTCATGGCACGTGCCTCGCCAGCCGGCCCCCGAATGTACAGATCTGCTTAAAGGGCTTTATTGACAGTGGCCGCAGACAGATAGGAGCTTGTGGACAGGACCGACACCCCGCGGATGCTCACGGATCGGCCCCGGCCTGACCGGCACACAGTTCCGCCAGAAAGAGCTGAAAAGTTCATCTCATTTTGGGGGGGAAATTCATTTGCCACACATTTAAAAATATAGAAATAATAAACTCAGGTCTAACAGGTTTGAGATTTCCTTCGCCATGACAACTCAAGGGTTTTGAAGGACCTGGGATGATATAAAATTGAATGACATTAAATGAAATGATGATTGAATCCTGAGCTGGGGATATATGTTAGCTTTTAATAAACTGCAAACACTGTAGCATGGGCTACGAAAACCACAGGCCAGAGTTCCAAGTCCAGGTTTACTACACAGCAGCCACCTGCCCTTTGGGAAGTACCTTCACCTCTCTAAGCTTCAGCATCTTTCTCTCTGAAGGAAGGATAATAACACCACCTCCTGGAATCTATGGGAAGATAAAATTAGATTACACGGAGTGGTCAGACGGTGCCTGGCATAAGGCTATAAACCCCCTTACAATATGTTACCAATTCTTCCTGTCTTCCAAGGAGCTGGTTTCAAATTCCCAGCATGTCTGAAATACGCCAGAGGTTGAAGCAATACCAGCAGCAGGATAGTTAGCAAGGGGGTAGGCTGTTCTCCTCTAGCAGCAGGGACAGACGGCGTTCTGTCATCCACACCACGGCCTCCAATGTCCTTCATTCTCTCCAGCAACATTTATCGAGTACTCACTCTGTGTGCCACCAGCCTCCCGCAGCAGGGAGGGCCGCAGAGATGAATAAGAAAGTGTCTGGGAGCTCATACTCAAGAGAAGGTGCCAAATATGTTGAAGACACTACACAACAGACAGAAGAAAGCCTGACCTGTGGTGGCGCAGTGGATAAAGTATCGACCTGGAAATGCTGAGGTCGCCGGTTCAAAACCCCAGGCTTGCCCGGTTAAGGCACATATGGGAGTTGATGCTTCCTCCTCCTCCCCCTTCTCTCTCTCTCTCTCTCTCCCCTCACTAAAATAAATAAATAAATATAAAAAAGACAGAGGAAAGCAGTTATAATGGAGGGATAAGCACTATGCAAAGACTATCTGACTGATCTCCACCTGCAGGCACCCACCATCATGGACTAGAAGCTTCGTGAAGATCAGGAGTTTGCTTTATATGTTTTGTACACTAGCACTTAGCACATGGCCTAATAGTCAAGTAAGTTCAGGGGGTCCCCGGGTTATGACACAGTTCCGTTCCTTTGACTGTGACATAACCCGAATTTTGGTGTAAGTCAAAACACACTCTAGCTAGCCTAAGTGACTTACCTATCCTAATGCAGTTGTAAAATCATAATCTAGAACATAAAAACACAACTAAGCCACAGAAGGAAAAGGACATAAATCTACTGTACTGCACACAGTACTGAGTCTTCTTCCACTGCACGCAACCAAACCAGTGTGCCCACACAGTCTGTAAGTGGGATGCTAACGGCATAAGCCAAAACACATCTCAGGTTTTAAAAGTTTTTATGGGGGTGAACGTCATAAACTTGAAACGTTGTATGTTGAGACTGTTGTAATCCAAGGACCCCTGTACTGAAAAGGGGGGGGGGGGTACAGAATTAAGTGACTCAATCACCGTCTTACTTTGACCAGAAGACACTGTAGCCTATTGCTATTATGGGAGAGAAGGTACAAGAGGTCTTCTGGTGGGGGGACCAGATGCAGAAAGTCATCGGGCACCTTCGGGAACCGGAGAGGTGGTGCTCAGGACAAGGCCTGGGCAGGAGCTGCAAATCTGGGCTCACCTCTATAGAGACGGGAACGGAAGTCAGGAGGGGCCAGCAGCCAGACAGAAAAGGAAATACCAAGAGCCAGCACAGCAGCCAAGGCGAACTCAATTTCCAGGAGGAGTTTCCAAAGACCTCTGGGAGCAGGAAGCTCCATCACTGGTGAGTCGGGGTGTATACGAGGAGGGAAGGGCTGTCAGCCCCTGGTTGGGAAGTGCCGGGGGAAAGGCAGTCCCGGGGGAGGCACGGGCCCCAAGGTCCCCCAGCCCTGGGGGGGCAGTCCCGGAGGAGGCATGGGCCCCCAAGGTCCCCCAGCCCTGGGGGACAGTCCCGGGGGAGGCACGGGCCCCCGAGGCCCCCAGCCCTGGGGGACAGTCCCGGGGGAGGCACGGGCCCCCGAGGCCCCCAGCCCTGGGGGACAGTCCCGGGGGAGGCACGGGCCCCCAAGGCCCCCCAGCCCTGGGGGTAAACACTATCTTCACACCACCACACAGAGCCACGGACCTGGCTCCCACCCTGGCCCTTCATCAGCTATTTGTGTTGATGTTGTGGTTTTCCTCTCTGACCCTTCTTATTGACACTTTGGAAGAAAAGGGGAAGAAAAAGCCAGGATGTCGCAGAGGGACTGGGTTGGCAGAGGGTGGGGACTTTGACCCTCGTTGGTCTTAGGGGAGGCAGCGTGAGGCCACAGGAAGACCAGAGACTTTTCAGCTTCCCCCTTCCTGCTGACATCAGCCATTCTGGGAGTTGTTTCTACATCTCTCACAGGATGCACTCACATTCCACAGCAATTCAATTATGTATACGAAAAGCCCTCACATCGTGTCTGGGACCTAATAGGTACCCAGTAAGCAGGAGCTTCCTTTCCTTTGGGCAAATCTTATAACTGCTGTGGGTCTCCATTCTTTTAGAAAATGGAGAGGATTAAACTAAGCCCTACCCGTCTCACATGGTTTTAATGAGGATCCAGATAAAAGCTACGGTAGGTGTCTCTCATCCCCGAAACACTTTTTTCCTGGCTGGTTCTATGGGAAGAGCTAGGTCTAAGCAAAAGTGCACGAATGAATGGATCATGGAAGGCTGAATGAATGGGCAGAGGGGTCTGAGTTCATTTCCGCAGATACAGAATCTTCCAACTTCAAGCTGCCGCAACTTCCGAGAGGTCTTCTGAGAAATGGGGGTCCCAGAATTCATCTCGGGGATCTGAGGACTATGAAAAGGCTTTCTCCTTATTCTGTATACCCGCAAACTTGACATTCTCCATCAAGTCTTGTTTAGAAATGGCTGTGCGGCCTGAGAAACTTGGGTTCAACTTGCCATGTAGAATTTTGTTAATGGAGTTGGATAAACATAGCTCTTTATTAATCTAAATTACTGGCCTTCAGGGTGAGTTTATTTTATTTGCACACACAATCCTCTGTCTCTGGGAATCCTGAAGGACAAGTACGTTCCAGGGAGAACAAGCCTTTTGTGAACCACTTAGAAATGGACCCTCAAGAGGTGCTACATAAACAACACATAATGAATTGTGCCCCCTGTCAAAAATGAACAATTCATAACGTGCCCCTGAATGGAACCAACTGGTCTTCTTGTCAAACACTCTGTACTTTGATGTCTACTTCATTGGTTACGAAGAAAAAAAGAAGAAGAAAATAACAGTGCTTTTTAATAATTTTTTTTTTCAAAGTAAAAAGAATAAAAAGAGAGAGAGAGAGAGATTTATTCTTGGTAGCTGATAATTTATTCCTGCACCCTTCCTGGTGAACTGCCAAGGTGGCAGTTTGGATATCCAAATTAAACTTCCTTAACTAAGAAAAACTTGAATAATGCAATTAAATTATTCTTTATCAGTGTTGGTAAAACAACAACAATATTTCTAAGTGGCCAGTGGGTTCAGGAGAAATAGTAACAAGAGTAACTACTAATAGTTATATCTCATACTATGAACCAGGTATTCTATATTCATACTTTATATGCAGCATTAAACTATATAACCTATATAACAACCCTATAGGGTGGATGCCATGATTACCTTCATTTTACAAGTGAGAAAACTAAGGCAGTAAAAATTAAGGGACTCAAAATTACACAGATAAATACGTGGTGGGACCAAGTATTCCAACCAAGGAATTCTAAGCCGTGGGATTGTTCTTGAACCATGATGCTACAAAGAAGACCAGACTAAGAATTATGAAATATGCTTTGAGTCTACATCCTGCCATTAACTCCCTGTCTGGCCTGAGACAGATTACAGATAGACCTCAAATTTCCTATCTCTAAAACAAAAGGTTTTAATAAGAGATGATTTTGTCATCAGCTGGGATATTATGATTTAAGGCAATTGAAACTCACTTTAGATCACTTAAACCAAAGAAGGAGGAGGAAAAGAAGAGGGAGGAGAAATAAGGGAGAAGAAGAAATATAGGGGAGAATTTATTGGCAAGCTCTTTAGCAACTCACAGAACAAATATAAGACTCAAGGCTGGAGAGCGAACTTGGAAACAGAGCATGCGCAGGACAGGAATCAGCATGGCATTCAGGGTCTGGTTGAAAAGACTGCTGACTGTCTCATTTAGTTGCCACCAAGGAAGTGAATGAGCTTCCAAAGTTTTGTCCCTTCCTTATGTCTTTCTTTAAGAGTTCCAGTCCTCATGGAAAGCTCATTAGCCTTGCTTGAGTGAAATAACCAGGGAGGGCAGGACACCAGATTTACAATCCCATCCAACCTGCACCCCAATGTGTGTCCAATCCCGAGGATCTGGGTCCTGTTAAGGAGGTATGGATTGGGGGTGGGGAGGAATCCTCTATTACATGGAAGATCACTTTCAGATGAATGTATAGACTAAATAAGATGTCTGTAAAGTTTGATGTACAGTCATAATGCCATGAGGTTGTTGTAGGAAGGTGATGGTGACAGCTACAGTCCTTGCTGATATTACTCCTATTGTTGTCATTTTCATCATAGAAATGATAGGGTTCTATGAAAGTAGCCAGGACTAGGTTGGGGGAATTTATATGACCAAGTCACTAACAGTCTCTCAGTGCCACTTCTAGTTTATGGGGATGTTCCTGCCTCTCAGAGATATTGATCCCACTAAGCTGAGCCCTGTGATTTATTCTTCTTGCAAGGAGTAGTATGGAGAAGGAACTAGTGTGTGAGTCATTTGGGTGATTTTTGCAAGATTTTAGAAGAGAGACGATAGATGTCTAAACCAAGTGAAAGGTAATAGGAATGGAGAAGACAAAATATATATAATAGACAATTTAAAGATTATATGACTAGCCTGACCTGTGGTGGCGCAGTGGATAAAGCATTGACCTGGAATGCTGAGGTTGCCAGTTTGAAATCCTGCACTTGTCTGGTCAAAGCACATATGGGAGTTGATGCTTCCTGCTCCTCCCATCTTTCTCTCTCCCTCTCTCTCTCTCTCTCTCCCTCTCTCTCTCTCTCTCACTCTCCTCTCTTAAAAAAAATGAATAAAAATAAAAAATCAAAAAAATGTAAAAAAAATAAAATAAATAAAGATTATATGACTAGCTGCAAAGACCTGCTAAACAAACTGGAAAGGTAAGGATGACATTGAGGTTTTGGATCAGATGACAAGGTGGATGGACAAACCATTCACTGTGGAAAGACAGGAGCAGCTGGCAGTTTACAAGAGAAGAAAATGGACACAGTGTCAGACATGTTGAATGTGCAGTCTTGTGCACATTTCCAGGAGAGACACCTAGAAGTCAGCTGAATATAAGAATATGAAGCCCGGCACAAAGCTGAGAATGAGATTCGGCAATAACTCGCAAGCAGCGTTAGATGTGCATAACCAAGGAAGAGTGAAGAGTGAAGAGTTGAGAATTGGGGGGCCGGTAGGTCGGAAACGCTGGTAGACCCCTGATGTACAATGGGAAGATGGAAAGAAGCCCACAAGGAGGTGGAACGGAAGAATCAGGGAGGTAGGAAGAAAATAAGTGGAAAAAGAGTTACTGGTGTCCAAGTCAAGGAGAGCGCCTGCTAGCAGTGAGATCAGAATGAAACTCCATACAAAAATGCAAGGAGAGACATTCAAGCAGTCCAGGTGGAAGTCTGCTTTTGCAAGGACCCTTGTGGGAGAATGGAACACCAATATATTATCAGAGAGCCATGGACCTAAAGAGAGAAGCATTGACCACAGCAAGATGAGGCTGGAAGGTGGACAAAGCCAAACCACGCAGAGCCTTATGGGCTATGGTAAGGAATCTGGACTTAATGTTGAAGGCAGAAGAGAGCTATTAGGAGGTTAGGCAGAGGATAATATACTGCTCACAAAAATTAGGGGATATTTCAAAAAGGAATAGAAAGCTAGCCTGACCAGGCGGTGGCACAGTGGATAGAGCGTCAGACTAGGACACGGAGGACCCAGGTTCAAGACTCCGCGGTCGCCAGCTTGAGCGCAGGCTCATCTGATTTGAGCAAGGCTCATCAGCTTGAGCTCAAGGTCGCTGGCTCGAGCAAGGGGTCACTTGGTCTGCCGGAGCCCCCTGGTCAAGGCACATATGAGAATGCAATCAATGAACAACTAAGGTACCACAAGGAAGAATTGACGCTTCGCTTCTCATCTCTCTCCCTTCCTGTCTGTCTGTCCCTCTCTCTGACTCTGTCTCTGTCACAAAAAAAAGAATATAAAGCTATAAAATATGCCCTAATTTTTGTGAGCAGTATATATATGATCAGAATGAGGCTTGAACAAGCTGCAGGGTAAAGGGTCTTAGAAGGTCAGGAGTGACCGCAGGGAAACCGGGTAGTAAGCTGTTGCATAAATGGTAGAGTAAAGGAAGTGGCCAGTGGTCCAACCAAAGGGCTCCAGAGCCAGATGGCCTGGATTTGATTTCCTGGTTCTGTTACTTACAAGCTGTGAGCTGACGTTTTTGATTTTTTGGTGCCTTGGTTTTTCTATCTGAAGATAGGTTTGTAAATACTTCCTACCTCCAAAGATGTTATTAGAATTAAATGTGATCATATGTATAAAGCACCTGGAAACAGTGTGTGGTGCATCATAAACACTCAGAACATCTCCCACTGTTGGAGCTGTGAGAAATGACAGTGATCACAACAGTGGCCAAGAAACTAGACATCGGTGCTTTCAGGAGACTTATTTTAGTTAGCAAGTCCTAGAACTCGCGTCAGCCGAATTCACGCCATTTGTCTCACTTGCAGGGAAGTAGTAGAAAATGATGTTGAAAGAGTGGCTTGTAAAAAGTATGGCATTTTGTGAGCTGAGTTGTTTTTTAAAGAAAGGATTACAAATTCAGATTTTGTTTCGTGAAAGTGGAGGTAGAAGTTTGAATGAATAGACAGCCAATGTTCAGGCTTGTGTTTCTCAGAATGGGTGTGAGAAGCAAATTGTAACCCCCTCTGCCAACAGGCACATTATGTGTGAAGCATTACCAATTGTTATGTTTGGCTTTTCGCAGAGATTTCCCATGACGATCGCTAAAGATGCCCATGATGCAACAGAAAAAAAAAGAAAGAAAAAAAAAGGCTTGCAAAGGGCCACAGCAATAACTCCTTCTGCTCTTGACATTGAGGTCCAAGAATCTGGGATGTTTATTTAGGGAGGATTAAAAAATACATGTGAAGGCAGAAAGCACAAGGCACAGTCCCTAGCTCACAGAGGCTGCTGAGTAAATACTGTTTTCTCTCATTAGCCTGGATGACAACAGGTACTTCTTTGTTTGTCTATGAACATTGTGAACCACTCTGGTACAAATTAGGATGCTGAGAGCTTCATTAGCTACAAGTGTTTAAAATATATCACTTTGCTCAAGAAGATAATAGCTCATTATTTGCTATATTCATTTTTATGGCAACATTTTTATTTAATGATGAAAATTACATTAGCTACACATTTGATTTCGAACTCCTTTTTTTAAACTATATAGTCATTACACCAGAAGATAAATGGCAGCATTAAAAACACGCTAAACATCTCTGCCCAGACCTTTCCCATAACCATGCCCCGTGATCCATTCTTCTACAGACAGGAGAAAGCTTGCTACAATACACCCCAAGTGGTGAGCTAAATGCCCTCACATATATCCAGAGTGAAACTCCCCCGTCTGTGCAGTAGGAATTGTGGTCCCATTTCACAAAAAGACGCTATGGCTCGAGGAGATGAGCAATCGAGGTGGCAGGGTTTGATTAGGAGTCAAGGTGAAATAGCAAGTCAGGGGTCCAAATTTAGGTCTGCTGGGTTCCACATCTCTTTTCCACAGCTCTGGTGCTCCTGTGTGACTTTTCAGCCCCTTACGGCATGTGGGAAACATTTCTTCCTTTAGAGAAAGAAGCAAACAGTTTACTTTTACAAATCTAAATTCAATTAAGGAAAAATATGTTTCACTTTCCCAGCCAAGGTAAGAATCAAAAACTCCCTGCTTAAGAAGTCTTTGCCACCTGTGATACACAATGGAATACTACTCGGCCATGAAAAAGAAGGAAATCTTACTACCTTTTGCAACAGCATGGTGGACCTGGAGAGCATTATGCTGAGTGAAATCAGCCAGTCAGAGGGAGAAAAGTACCATATGATCTCACTTACATGTGGAATCTAATGAACAAAACTAATAGACAAAAAGAAACAGACTCATAGATAGAGAACAGACTGACAGCTGTCAGGGGGGAGGGGTGGGATTAATCAAAGAAAAAACAACTCATAGACACAGACAACAGTACTGTCATCACCAGAGGAAAAGGGGACATGAGGAGGCAGAAGAGGGCGAAGGGGGAATAAATGGTGATGGAAGGAAACTTGACTTGGCACGGTGAGAACACAGTACAGTATACAGATGATGCATTGTAGCGCTGTACACCTGAAACCTATATAATTTTATTAACCAATGTCAGTCACCGCAATAACTTCAATATAATTTTTAAAGAGAAGTCTTTGCCACAGTGAAATTGAGAAATTATTTAGAAAGTATCGATGGTCATCAGAAAATATGTTTCTTAAGGCAATTCCAGCTGCACATGCAATTAAATGATTTTGTCACAAATTTTGTGGAGTAGAGTGCAAGATAACCTTGATACGTAAGAAAAATATAGTGATCTTAAATAGGGTGAGTAATAGTGACAAGTTGAAGACATTTAGAAGAGGAAATTCACAGGGAAATAGAAACTGACTGGCAACACACACCAAAAAATAACAATGATTTAGAGGTTAGGGAGGTGGCTGGGTTTTTTTGGTTTTTTGTTTGTTTTTGTCAGAGACAAAGAGAGAGTCAAAGACAGGGACAGACAGGAAGGGAGAGAGATGAGAAGCATCAATTTTTCATTACAGCACCTTAGTTGTTCATTGATTGCTTTTTCATATGTGCCTTGACGGGGCAGGAGGGGGCTACAGCAGAGCGAGTGACCCCTTACTCAAGCCAGTGACCTTGGGTTTAAGCCGGTGCCCCACGCTCAAACCGGCAACCTTGGGGTTTTGAACCTGGGTCCTCTATATCCCAGTCCAACGCTCTATCCACTGTGCCACCACCTGTTTTTAAAGACTTTTTTGCCATTTTAGAGAAAAAAATAGTACTTTGTGACTATTAATTGTTTATGTGCCTGTTTCTCTTCATTTTGAGTGCCTTGAGCCTAATATGTTATTTATCCTAGTATCCTTCATACCTTGTACAGTGACTGGCACATGGCAGATATTGGACGATATATATTTTTGATGGGATGAACGGATAGATAAAAAAAATGAAGAATAAGGAAGTATTAGAATAAATAAATCAATGAATATAAATGAGTGTACTTATAGATACATTTTCATAAATAATATTTCTCTAAATTATAAATGCTTTAAAGTTAAGAAAGCTATCAAAATTCTATTACTCATTGTACCCTGTTAAAAAGAATGAGGTCTAGGTTTTTGGGCAGTAGCCATGCAGACAGTGGTAGTGAATGGGTGTCATAAGGTAAAGAATTTGGTGGCTGGGGCTCCTCAAATACAAAGAGAGGCAGTAGGCCAAATCATTATTCTAACAGATTGCCTTTTAATTGCTATTTAATAGATGTCCAAATACCAAGAAGAGCAAGCAGCAATCTCACAATGGACAATGGTTGGCCATCTCCTGGCCGCCCACCACTCTTCCCCAACGGTCTGACTTCCATCTGCGTTCTCAGAGAAGAGCTTATAACTTAGGCTCAGAAAACTGATTCCGGGCAGCTCTGTACCCTTAGCCAATTCAGAATGAATGTCAAGACTTCTGCTGAGGCATTTCAAGTAAAAAAGGTTTCCATCTGCTGGGTGAAGCAGCAGACACATCACCACAGGACCTGTGGGGATGCACCTTAGGAACCAAGAAGAGAGAGGAGTTAGTGTGAAAGCCAGGAAGAAAGATGGGGGGAGGGGGGAAACAAGTCTTTGATGGATGATCGTGTTATCTGGGGCTGAAGCTTTGTCTGCAGACTTTTCAGTCAGTTGTTAGTTGGTTTTCCTACTCTTTATAATGTAACGCAATCTAACTGATAGCACCATCACTCATTATGCAAAAATCCCAGCTGGAGCAGGAGGCAGGAGAGTTGTTCTGAAGGATTTCCTCAACCTCAGCCGGTGGTCACACTTGCCTTTGGGAGCCAGCAGACGTGTCAGGCACTACACTGCTCAACAGCAGAGAGGACCTTGAAGGTCAATGGCAGTAGGGACGTCGGTATGAGCAATCTAGAATGACTCTCCGTGCTCATTAGATTGTTCTTGGGTATTTCTGGAGACTCTGACTGGCTCGAACACAGCCCACCGCCTACCACCGGGTTTTGGGGTTCAGTGGAGAAGCCAAATGACCTCTCATCAATATGCGAATTGAGAGGACCCCCCTACTTCTCAGTTCTTTCCTAAAAATGACCCTATTGCTAAAACGTGCCAAATGATTGGGGACCCCTCTTCCTAACTGCAGCTGCACCAAAAGCCATTATGACAAAATAGACTGAAAATGTGAAATTTAAGAATTAGGGAAATGAACAAAGCTCTAAGTGGCCATTGTTTTGTTTTGTTTTGTTTTAAAAAAAGAGATCCCAGAGCATAATAGAGGCTGGGAATGGAAGAAGCCTGAGCAACAGCTGTCTGCCGGAAACGGGATACAAGGCAATGTGATCAGGGTGGCTTTCCAGAGCCCGGTTGCTATACAACAGGGGATCGAACTTTCTGAGCCCACATCACCCGAGTTCAGGAATACATTGTCTTCTGGATGGGAACTGAAGCTTCCAGCCACAACCACTTCATACAGCGAGCTTCGACATGGGTCATATAACTCAGACATTTCTTTGGTGGGCCAGAGCAGGCAGCCCATCCCCCAAAGTGGATGCTAAGTCCACCGACTACCCCCGTATCATGTAATCAAGCGAGGGAAGTATAGGGTGATGCAATAAATTCCAACAGGATGGGATAGAGGCAAGAAAGAGAAACACTCAAAAACCCCCAAATCTTTTCTAAGTCAGTGCAGCAACTGGAGGATTTAACATGAAATTCCGATCCATGGGACAATGGCCAAACCAGGAGACAGCATAATTACAAGAGATAAGACTTGGCATGGGATAAATTTGAAACCTCGCCCCCAAAGTTACAGATTTGACAGGAAATAAAGATCACACACACACACACCGTAAAAATTCTATGATCAGGAGAATACATCAGGGTTTAAAATTGTCTATGTGTAAGGACATATAGTCACATAAATTTAAATTTATATAAATATGAATGCATGTTCAGAATGGTTCTATTTAATTCAACAACCATATAGAATGAACCTACAGTGTGCCAGGCACTGAGTTGGGTCCTGGGAATAAAGCAGTGTTTCTCAACCTCAGCACTATTGACATTCAGGACTGGATAATTCTTTCTTGGGGTGGGGGGAGGAAAGAGAGACTGTTCTCTGCACTGTAGGGTTTTTAGCAGCATCTCTGGCCTCTACCCATTAAATGCCAGTAGCACCCCTTCCACTCCAGTTGAGACCACAAAACTATCTACGGAAACGGCTAAGTGTCTCCCCTGGGTGGGGAGTACAAAACCGTCTCTGAGAACCACTGAAATAGGGCAGCCACTGAGGCAGAGTCATCCCAGGTCAATGTATGCGCTCTGGGGTTCAACTTTCTGCGTTTGGGTCCTGAATCTTCCACTTACTGGCTGTGTAAACTTGGGAAACTTATTAACTATATTTCTAACTTCAGGATCCTCATCTACAAAGTGGAAATAACAAGAATGTCCTCATCTATAAGATGGAGACCAGGTGGTGGTGCAGTAGATAAAGCATCAGCCTGGGATGCTGAGGACTCGGGTTCGAAACCCCTAAGATGGAAGTAACTCCGTGGAATTGTTATGAGGATTAATGAGAAGATATATGTCAAATATTTGACACTGTACCTAACCCCAGTTAGGAATGCTAATCTTTTCCCAAGGAGCTCACAGCATAATGCAAAATAATAGAGCAAGTACACAATTAATTTTCATAGATTTCCCTTGAGTAGTGTTCAATATCTCTCCCATATTGCTAAAACCCCATTCCACCTCTGTTTCATTTATACAATTTCTTCCTCTATGCCTCATGCTCACAGCCATGAATCAGACTAGAGACTGTGCACCAGTCCTCCACCACCCTCCTCCAACACATCACCCACCTCACTGCCAACGTTCATTTGCTGAAGATCAACTCTGAAAACTGTCATTTCCCTTACTGCATTGGCTCTGTGTGGCTCTGTCTGGCATTCAGAGTCTCCCACGATGTGGATTCACCATGGTTTTCCAGCTCATCTGTTCCTAAAGAATTTGTTCAATTTCAATCTCCTTCAAAAAATCTTCACCGGTCTGCCCAGGCTGGACTTCCTTCTTCCTCTGCCACATGCTTCCTCGTGCCCTCATGCACCTACAGCTTAACTCGTGACAATCTTCCTTGTTTAAGAGTTCTTCACGCCTGTCCTTCTCCTTCCTTAGTGTGAGACCTCCCAGGAAATCAAGACCAATCTCTTTGTCATTTCCATACCCTCCACGCCCAAGCTGCCATCGTGGAGTTATTGCACCCTGCACATACTGAACCTACATGAACCTACACAACATGCGGGAAATGAAGTCTAGACAAGAACCAACCAATATAGGACACCATTCGGTTAGCTAGTGCTTCTTAGCCCATTAGAATTATAAATTAATCATAATCTCTTGAAAAGAAGCCCAAGCATTGGTATTTTTAAAATTCTCCCAGTTAACTTCAACTGTAGGAAACTGTTGTACGATATATGTAATATCTGAGAATAGTTTTCCTACCTGGGATGGCCAAGTGTCACATGTTGGTTCAAGTCCAACTAATTGACAGTAAGTAGCTGCCAGGAGCATTGCCTTGAAAAGGATTTTCAGGCTCCCGTGGGTCTCAGCACAAGAGAGAATGGTGATTGATTGGCATTGTCTGCCAAGAGCAAGTAATCAGGGAGCTGCAATAGTCATGCTAATTGATATGTCTGTGATTGATGTACTAATGAGAAGGGACTATATGGACTTAATGACTATCATTTTTTTTATATGCAAAGTTTAAGATTTTTTAAATTTTTTATTTATTGACTGATTTTGGAAAGAGAGGAAGGAGGAGAGGGGGAGAGAGAGAGAGAGGAAGAGAGAGAGGGAGAGAAACAGCAATTTATTGTTCACTTATTTATGCATTCATTGTTTGATTCTTGTATGTGCCCTGACCAAAGATCAAACCCACAACTTTGGCATATTGGGACAACACTCTAACCAACTGAGCTACCCAGCCAGGGCTTAAGGACTATTATGTATACATGTATGTGTATATGTATATGCATATATAAATGATAGTCGTATATGTTACACTATCACTTATACGTAAACATGTACATTGACATATATATTATATACAACAGTAGCCACCATTTTTAGCTCTGTGCCAAACTCTGTGCCAAACACTGGAGGCACTACTGAGCAAAACTGCTGCAGGCTCTGGCCTCTCACGGTCTGGGTAACCTAAGAGAAGGCAGTAATTCCTAAAACTAATTACCTGGATAAATAATTAAAAAGTGAGGAAGAAAATTAAAGGCTGCTCCTCACATCTCCAAAAGGCGGTTTGAACTAGATAGGAGGGCTAGACAGGCCACCCGAAAAAAGTGGCACTTGAGCTGAGATCTGAGTGATGAGAAGGATTAGGGACAGGGAGAGAGGAAGAAAGAGTTTTTCAGAAAGGAAGAAAGAGGCACGGCCAGAGGCCAACACAGGAGGGAAGGGAGCAACCCAGGCTCCCACACAGAGAGCTGTGTTCTTGGCAAGTTACTTCAACTCTGTCCAACTCATCTGTAAAGGGGGCGGGACCAAAACTCATACTACACAGGACTGTTTCAAGGCTGCAAGCAGCCACTCCATGGTAAATAAGTAATGCTATGTGTCCACGAGTAAAATGCTGCCCGATAAAAATTATGAACACTGGGAGCCAGAGAGACCTGGCATTGGATCTTGGCTCTAACATTCACAACTGTGTGTCTTGATCAAGTTATTTCATCTCTCTGAGCCTCAGTTTCCACATCTGTAAAGTCAAGGCAGTAATTAGTTGAGTGGAGAAGACCATAATTGTTAAGAAAAGCCCATGCTCTGGAGTCAGATGGCCCATACTGAAATTCTGGCTCCAGAATTTTCCAGCTGTGTGATTTGTGCAACCTAACCTCCCTGTGCCTCAGTTTCCTCATCTATACCATGGGGGTAATGATGGGATCATTTGTGAAGGTTCAATAAGGCAATGTAAGTGAAGGGTTTAACGAAGAGCCCCTCGCAAAGAATGCCCTTGGCAACACTGACTGGGTAATTTCTGACTTGGTGGAGTTTACTGTGTTACGATTTAATCGAAACGCTATCTACTCATAAGAGTCAACTCAGATTATGGCAAAGGAGAGCTACAAAAGGCCTTGAGCTTTTAAGAACTTCCAAGCTCAGGGACCCACAGCAGAGCTCGCCCACAGTACGCCTCTATCTGCAGCCGAGGAGACCTGGCATTGCCACGGATGAGGCTGTGGTTGACCTGGCACCCTGCTCCCTTGGTCCCAGCTGCACCACCGGAACCAAGTTTCCACAAAGCCGGGGCCCACACAGACCCACACACTTCCTAAGGTTTGGCTCTCCTGCCTTCCCAGGGGCCAGCTGAAGTCACAGGAGCCCCAGAACCCCAGCTCATCGTCTACCAAATCCCAGCATGAGGAAGCGAGCTGCAAGAAGTGTAGTCTGAGTTTTTCCAGCTTTTGAAGATCCAAGCACAGCTGTGCTGGCCCAGTTACATAGATTCTCTCATTGCACTCTCATGACAACATTCCAGATAGTGCCTCCCAGCCTCACTTTGCAGATGAGAAAACTTCATTTCTCAGAGTAATTGGTCTGACCTTCAAGGCTGTGCTTAGAAAAGGAGGTCAGCATTTCTCATCACGTGCTGCCTGGACATAAGTAGACATTGGACCCCAAAAGGTTCCAGCGTCAGATCCCAATGTTGTAAATGGCTGCTCAAATAACATTGGACAAGCTTCCCTCCTAGAGCACTTCTCAGAGGCTTTAGTATCAAAGTGCACATTATAAATCTGCAAGTAGAAATGCCATATTCTCCACAGCCTCGGAGAGCATTCTTCATAGGCTACCTCACAGGACTAGTACTCAGTGGACCGCATGTTGGGAAATTCCATACTGTGTTACACGACCTTTCTGAATGATAAAGAAGTGTAATGGAAGGGCAGGTGAAGAGAGGAAGGCAGGAATTCAGTGGTACTCTGGCTGTATCCTCTAGGCACCAGATCTGGAATATGAGACAAGATCTATAGATTAGTCTGCTAGGGCCACCGAAACAAAATACCACAGACTGGGCTTGAACCACAGAAAATTATTTTTCTCACAGTTCGGGAGGTGGAAAGCCAGAATCAAGGGGTCAGTAGGGTTGGTTTCTCCTGAGGCCTCTCTCTTCAGCTTGAAGGCGGCCACCTTCCTGCTGTGTCCTCACAGGGCCTTTCCTCTCTGTGTGTGCATGCCTGCATCTCCTCCTCTGCTTATAAGGACATCAGTGATATGAGGAGAGCCCCACCCTTAGGACCTCATTCAACCTAAGTACCTCTATCAAAGCCCCATCTCCAAGTACCGTCACAGAGGGGTTTAGGGCTTCAACCTACGAATTTGGGGTAGGGGACACAAGTCAGTCCATAGCAGCCCAACCTCTAAGTCAGATGGGGTCAGCAGGGAGATGACCGGCATGCATCCATAAGTGAAGGTTGGACAGTGAGTGCCCTCCAGGCAGAAGGAGCAGCGGAGGCTCCATCGGGCAGGAGGGGACACGCACCAAGAGGGCGATTCAGGTGGTGGCAGAAAGGAGCAGCGAGGTGCACGGGGGAGGGAGGGCGCGCGGGGGAGGGAGGGCGCCCGGGGAGGGAGGGTGCGCGGGAGAGGGAGGGAGGGGGGGGCGCGGGGGAGGGAGGGCGCGGGGGGGGGGGGGGGATGGCGCCCGGGGAGGGAGGGTGCGCGGGAGAGGGAGGGCACCCGGGGAGGGGGGGGCGCGGGGGAGGGAGGGCACCCGGGGAGGGAGGGTGCGCGGGAGAGGGAGGGAGGGGGGGCGCGGGGGAGGGAGGGCGCGGGGGGGGGGGGGGGGATGGCGCACGGGGAAGGGAGGGAGCCCGGGGAAGGGAGGGCGCCCGGGGGAGGGAGGGGGCGCAGGGGAGGGAGGGTGCCCGGGGGAGGGAGGGCGCGCGGGGAGGGAGGGCTGCATTCGAACAGGACATGTGTGATTTCAGAGAGATGCCTCCTTGGAAGGACTGTAGGCAGGAGGTAACAAGGACAGTGATGTTTTCTGCCCTAGGCACATTCTCCACAAAGGTGGCCCTTTTTCAAATCCAAAGACATTACAGCCAGCGGGGTGGGGAATCTGATGGGGGGACACAGAGAAGGTGGTGGAAGGGGGGCACACATTCCCTGCAGGGAGGCCACTCCCCTCCCAGTGTCCCCCCCACCAACCCGACTCCCAGGGCCTCTCCTGAGATGCCAGATGGGGCTGTGCCCCTGAGAAGAGGGGTCGCAGGAAACAGAGACACTGAAGGTGTCAAAAGCAAAGTTCTAGGAAGAGATTAGGGTGGTAGACAGATTACTGAGATGTGTTTGATCGGTGACGATGCTTAAGAGAAACACATTTCAAGCAGCTCAAACACTAAGGGGATGTCAGGAGGAGGGGTGTGAAGAGGGTTGGTTAATTCAGTGGCTCAGAAATTCGTCAAGGACCCAGGTGACCTCCTGCCTTCCATGTGGCCAGGGTCAGCATGTTCTCTCTCAGACTCACACCCTTGATGGTCCCAAACATGGTGGCTAGAGTTCTAGTCCTTATATATAAGCACATCAGTATCCAGGAGTAGCAGCAGAATACCAAAGTTTTTTTCCTGAAAAAAGGAAAAACCTCTCCCAAGGCCCTGAGCCATGGACCACTCCTGTCTCATTAGCTACCATGAGTTACAAGCCCGTGCGCAAACCTGTCACTGTGAGGTGGACTGGCCTCGTGACTCTTGGCTTACACTCATGAGGAGCTCCTCCCTGAGCCTGGGCCAGCCTGCCTAGAAGTAGACACCTGAGCAAAAGCAGAGTCTGTTAGCAAGGAAGAGAGGGTAATGGCCACTGGATGATGGCAGCCAACCGTGTCTGCTGCGGACTGAGCAAAGAATGCTAACGCTCAGTGACAGGAACAGGGGGACAGAGCAGGAACCATGACCCAGGAAATGGGAGCAAAGAAGACTCTCCATTATCATGGCTGAATTAATGGACATCCGTGCCAAAAGGACTCCCTGCAGGGAAAGCGTGCAGACCTAGCTGCCATGTCCTGAACGAGAGAAAGGAGTGGCAGGGAGGGCACGGGGCTAGTCCCACGGAGAGGAAAAGCCATCAGCAGTCACCTGAGTTATTATCTAGAAGCACAGGGTAAGCTCCACTCTCCACTCCTACCTCCCAAAGCAGCAAGCACCCAGGTGATTGACTCTATTCTTCAGCATCCTCGAGGTGAGTAGGAAGAATGCTTCACACAATGTCAGAAGACTTACGTTTGGTGTCCACCCTAGCCACTTTCTGAGCTAATGATACTTGGTAAATTACCTCTGAGCCTTGAACTCTTCATCTGAAAAGTACAGGTGATAAAAATGTCTCTCTTCAAAGCTTTGCAAGAATGATTGATCACACAAGGGCTGGGTATTGTCAATCTTATTGATGGGTATACACTGCATTAACATATATTAATTACTGGCTATAGTAATTGTCATTAATACTCTAGAAAAGTCTCTAACCATCTCAGACAAAGTATCTAACTCAACCTACAAAATGTCATCCCCTTCCCCAGAATCAAACAAGCCATGAATTCAATTAAAGAAACCATATTGAATTCATTTCTAATCAAAATGGAGATCCTTGACTTTGGTGACCTCAGGCTTCAGACACAGATAGCTCCTTCCCAGCCATCATCCAAGGGTTCTTCCCAATCCTGTTATTATTGTTCTTTTCCAGAAGCAGAATTCGTTTCTACACCACTTCACGCTCAAGCAGTAATAACTACCAGCATGTCAGCTCTTGGGTTTAAAATTACGGTTTTTCATATCTGCTCCAAAGAAAACACCATCCAGGAATATGAGCACAATATGCCAAAGCGGACATGTGGTCGTTTTTCACAGCTCTGGGATGCGTGTGACACCGCCTCTCAATTTGCATACCCGCCAAGTTCAGCTTTTCAAATAAAGGTGGACTTTGATCACAGATCTCCTCTGATGGCAGTCGGATCATAGTAACCAGAGTGAAGTGTGTTCATCATGGCTCTGCTATTAACATGCTGTGCAACCTTTACTGAGATACCTTCCCTCTCTGAGCCTCATTTTCTTCAAGAGATGAGAGATTAGTTTAGCTGATTACTCAGATCTATTTGATTAGTAAAAATCTACACTTTGCAGACAATTGTTCTAATTCTCACATGACAAACAGAAAGAACTGAATCTCAGCAAGATTAAGTCTGAGTTCGAACCCCAGTCTGTGACAGTATGTGGCCCTTAATATGGCACGATACTATCTTGAAATGTCTGCTCGTTTCTGTTTTACCATAAACCAAGTGTCAGTTCCCCGTAGCCTCTTAAAAAGGACCAGGATTGAAGAGTGGGGTGTCCCAAAGGGGTGGGAGAGGACGCTTAGCATGAAGCTACGGGAAACCTGCAGCCTCGCTGGGCCCCCTCCCGGTGACAGGCAGCAAACCTGCAGCCTCGCTGGGCCCCCTCCCGGTGACAGGCAGCAGTCCCCGGCTGAGTGCGTCCTCTCCCCAGCTAGTCATGGAAGCAATCCCAGCCTCTGAGAACTGTGGGCCAGAGGGCAAGGCCCCTCCCCAGGCCAGCTTCCTTTCATCCACCTACAAAGCCTCTCAGGTCATTACCGGGGATTAGGCCTCAGCGTTCAGGGGACCCTGAGGCTGGGTCACCACCTGCAGAGCCCTGCTTTCCGCCTTTCCCCGGCTTGCTGGGCCAGCGCCCTCTCTCCTCCTGGTCTGACCATCTACAACAAAGAGTTGGATGAGGGGAAAGTGGGGGGGAGAGATGATATTTTAAAGGGGAGGGGGTGGGGAATGCCCATTCTCAACTCAGACAAAAGACAAGATTAACGGTTCAGACAAGGCTTCTCCACGTCACTGAGGGCGCCTCTGTGAAATTAATATACTTGCCTAGTCCTGCTGAGAAAGCTGCCCCCCCCAAATCCATATGCATGAGAATGGCCGTCTAGGAACCTGGGGGGGGGGGGAGGGCTGTGAACTGAACTGATCTGATCTGAGACCTTTGTCCTTCTCCAGCGGCTCCTGGGGCTTCCCCTTGGAGCACAGGTACTCAGTGAAGACACTGAGTTCCCGCCTCTTAGCACCCCTGGGAACGAGAGCAACAGTCTGGGATTAGGGGTGATAGCTTTATTAGTTGCCAGGAGAAGAGAAACCCCACTACTCAGAGGCTGTGTGGCCTTTGGCAAGCCTCAGGGTTTTCATCAGTCTCTCTCTTGTTGGAGTAAGTATGACATAACGTATGGAAAGTAAGTAATTGGTACGTAGGAAGCTGTTTCTTCCCCTCCCTCTTCTTTCTTCCTGTCTTTCTTCCTCCTTTCCTTCCTCTCTTCCTTTTCATCTTTCTGGCAATAGCGTGCACATTTCAGTACCTACTCTGGATGCCAGGAACTGGGCCAAGAGCTGAGGTTTTCGTGACAAGAATGACACCCTGCTTTCGTGTCCAGTGAGGAGGAGAGCAATGGAAGTTAGGCAGAGGATGGGGATCCATGAATATTAAATGCTGTCACCCTAAGTGCTGGGGCTCTCCTAAGCAGCTCTGAGTCTATTATTTCCCAAGTGGTAACTAAAATGACCCCTACATGCTACCAAGGCAGGGTTGGGACCAGGAGTCACATCCGGTGACTTGCTCTGCGTTCTTTCAACCTGAACCTGATGACAGAAAGGTAGAAGGTCCTGAGCCGTGCCTTTCAAAATATGCTGTTTAACTCATGCTCACACATGAACTGTCCTTTGTTTGTTTGTATGTTTAGAGTTTTGTCTTGAAAGGAAAAAAGAGATAATGCTCTTTTAGAGAGTAAGATCACTCTCATGATAACATAAGTCTACACAAAATTCAGCTTTTAAAAATAGCTGCGTGAAAATGTAGACCCAGAGGGGTGGGGGGGAAGAAAGGTCACTACAGGGAGGGACCCTTTTTGAAACTAAACCACACAGGACCCCAAGTGGGCTGCTCAAATTCCAGTTGAGACTGTGGGCTGAGGTGATGTTTCAAAACAGAAGTCACACGCACAGCTGACCTTTGCAGGATGTTGACTGTGTCTAGAAGGGCAGTGTGGTAAGGCACTGGGCGTGACATCGGCAAGGGACCCTGCAATGGCTGGCCAGGAGCCCCGGGTCAGTCCTTCATCTCTCTGAGATGCACATTCCCTCACGTCAGGTCCAGAGAGCATCCAGGACGCCGGCAGGTGAGGCAGGGTTTCTAACATAGACACCCGTGCTGTCCAATATGGCAGCCACCAGTCACACGCGCCGACAAAGATGGAAGTTAAATACAATGAAATGAAATTTAAAATGGATTTTGTTCTTGAGTCGTACTACCCACCTTTTTTGTCAGTAATTGAAATGTAACACTGGAAATTGACTTCGGCGTTTGCTTTGTATAAGACAGAAGCAGCGAAATCCTCGTGACATAACCAATAGTCAGCATTGTCAACAGTCATAATGAACATACAGGTGGTCCCCAGGTTATGAATGAGATAGATTCTGTAGGTCTGGAGATATTTAAGTATTTATATGCACAGAACGGTAAAAATAAATATGAGGTTAAGACAAACATCTAAGTTGCATCTAATAGGTAAATGTACCTATTCCAACTTACACACAAATTCATCCTAGGAACACACCTACAGAACTGGTCTCGTCTGTAACCCGGGGACCACCTGTCATGGGAAGAAATGGATCACGCACCAACTAGAGTTAGAAAAACAAAGTGGAGTTTGCTATTAGAGAGAAATCTGTGAATTCTTTTCATATTTTCTTTTTTTTTTTTTAATTTTACTGATTGATTTTATAGAAATAGAGGGTGAGCAAGAAGTACTGACTCATAATTGCTTCACTTTAGTTGCTCATTGCTTGCTTGACATGTGTGCCTTAACCGGGCAAGCCCAGGGTTTCAAACCAGTGACCTCAGCGTTCCAGGTCAGCGCTCTATCTACTGCGCCACCACGGGCCAGGCTAAATTTTCTTTTTTAACACTGGTCACCTTTTACGTGCTCAGTATTAACATGTGCCTAGTTCCTACTGTATTAAACACAAACCTGTCATCACCACAGAAGATGCTATCAGACAGCACTGATCTAAGCACCTATCCTACACTTTAATAACTGCTGCTGCAGGGAAGAGGTCAGGTGCTGGGAGGCATTTTAAATGCTCACTTTGTAAACTTTCATATTGTTTGTTAATTTTGCCATGGGCAGGTACCTTATTTGTAACTTTCAAAATAAAGAGTATGAAGGAAGTTATTCCTGTTAAGGACAGAATAATAATTACTTCCGGGGAAGGAGGGGGTGATCTGGGAGGGACTCCGGATGGAGTTCTGAGACACTGGCAATGCAATGTGTGGGCACATACACTCAGCAGAAGAAATTAACTTTCCCATCCTCATAACCGTAAGTGTGGGGAGAGTTATACACATGCTCACTCTAAAATTATATAAAATAGTTAAGTTTGTTTCATGCACTTTCTCATGCATGTATTTTATCTGGCAATACATCATTTTAATGCAGACTTTCTAAAGCGGGTAAGTAAGGGAGCTGCCCTGTCAGGAAGGAGCCACTGCCGCACTGGTTGATGAGCTCAGGCTTGGTAAAGGAGGAGTGCGGCTCAGCCCACACCTTCACCCTCTCTCCCTAAAGCGGCCCTTGATATTGGCAGCCCAGCCCACGTCTGCCTGTCACATCCACCCTGCCTGCCTCCCACCAGGATGCTCATGACCAACCCGCAGAAGGTTGCGGGCAGTGGTGACAGAACTTTTCTAAGGGGCAGTTTGACAACACAGGGGGTGGGCAAAGGTAGGTTTACCATTGTGAGTATTCAAAACAGAGAGTTTATTCTTGTATCATTATTCATTTATTAATTATTGTATTATTTCCTATTATTATTAACCTACTTTTGCCTGCCCTTGTATATATATACTCCCACTTTTCAAACATGCATATGCTTTGATACATCTATTGTAATTAGATTTTTTACCTTAAAGAGAAAAAAAGCATATTTGTACAAAGATTTAGCTAGAAGGATATTAATAACTGATTTTCATAATATTCAAGAAGAATCATTAGAAATAATTTAAATATCCAAACTAACAAAGGAATCAAATTCTGATAGATCCAGACCCCTCAATACTTAATAGCTATTATTAGCTATGTTGTAGAGAAACATTTGATATGAAAATCCATTTTGTTATATTATCAAGAAGAAAATAGTGGATTATAGAAAAGCATGTACAGTATGAGTCCTTTCTGGTTAAGAAAAGTTTATATTAAAAACCAGCTTTGCTAATTTATGCAGGTCATTCCCTAACTCCCTAATTAAGTTCAGGTGGAGCTTGATTACCCTGTCCTTGGATGTGAGTTGGGTTTAGTGGCTCACTTCCAGAAAATAGAGTATAGAAAGAGATAGTTCACTCACAATGGAGAAAAAAATTTTTTTAGCAAGAGACAGAGAGGGAGCGAGAGAGAGAGAGAGAGAGAGAGAGAGAGAGAGAGAGAGAAAGACAGGAAGGGAGAGAGATGAGAAGCATCAATTCTTCATTGTGGCACCTTAGTTGTTCATTGATTGCTTTCTCATATGTGCCTTGATGTGGGGGGGCAGCAGAGTGAGTGACCCCTTGCTCAAGCCAGTGACCTTGGACTCAAAACAGCGACCTTGGGCTTCAAATCAGTGACCTTTGGGCTCAAGCCAGCGACCATGGGGTCATGTCTATGATCTCATACTCAAGCCTGTGACCCCACACTCAAGCCAAATGAGCCCACGCTCAAGCTGGCAACCTCAGGGTTTCAAATCTTCGTCTTCTGCATCCCAGGCTAATGCTCTATCCACTGTGCCACTACCTGGTCAAGTGGAGAAACTTTTGATCACAGAGAAGTCATGTTGAGTGTATGTATGCGCTGAAATGATGTGATGAGAGGGGCAATTCCCCTCTGAAATATTCTTTCCCCAAACCCATAACCCTAACTCTAATCATAAGAAAAAATCAGACAAATCCAAAGTGAGGGACAGTCTATAAAATTCCTGACTCATATTCCTCAAATCTGCCATGCCTGTGAAAACTAAGGAAAGACTGAGAAATCATAGATCAAAGAGGAGTAAGGAGACATGATGACCGTATGCAATGTGGTGTCCTGGGTCCAATCCTGGAACAGAAAAAGGATATTCGTGGAGAAACTGTTGACATGCCAATAAAGTCTTGAGTTAGTTATTAGTACTGTACCATCTGAATTTCTTAGTATGACAAGTGCGTCGTGATTCCGCAAGATGCTGAGCCTCAGAGGAGGTCGGGCTGAAGGAGATATAAAGATGTTCCGGATCAACTCTGCAACTTTTCCGTAAATCTGTAATTATTACAAAATAAAAAGAGGTTTTAAAACTCCCTTTGAAGTTGTTTCTAGACAGAGTTCTCCTTTGCACTTTTAAATTTTCACTAAGTTTTCTGAAGTGAATATGCACTGTTTTTTTTATTTGGATGAGCAGTTCATTACATAATCAAAAGTGATTGGGAAACCCTTTCCCTCACATTTTCAAGTGCTATGTGAGTGCCAGAAGGAGTCTGTCTGTAGGATGGTTGTAAAAGCAAGTCACGTCGGTTGTTTTATGAATTGGACAATTAGCCTGAAGTCGACCAAAGCTGAGCCAATCAGAGCCCTTTTCTGGTATTTTACAAATGGAGGCCTATAAAATGAAGCATCAGTTGCTCTCCAGTGATGGAAATGGGACTCTGGTACTATGTCCTTGACCAGGTGGCAGAGCCAGACTACAGTAGGAGATGATGAGGCCAGTGGGCAGAGAGGAGACATACATGAGAAGAACAAATCTTGGTGATGTCCCTCTAATCTTCGACCTGTAGTGGCCTAAGGTTGTTGGAGTCAGTCGCTGTCTCTTGCAACCCAAGGAGTCTGGCCTTGGCTTTTATGCAGGGAAACGTCCCTACCTGATTCCAGCCCCTGGGACACCCCCAAAGGCTCAACTGCCTGGCCTTTAACTAGACCACTCTCAAAAATCGATCTGCCGAAGTTAAAATAAATAATGAATTCAGTTGAACTGAAGTGAATAAGTGAATTGAATTGAATTAAATTGAAAAATTACATATGAGCTTAACACAAGAAATACTAAATTGATATTGTCTGGCTTTTTCCCCAACAAAAATAAGAACTAGACTTTGTATGACCATGAGAGCAGCAGACATAAAATGTCTCAGTTAACTGATGGCTTCCATAGGTCTTGGCATATAGTTGAACCCAGTAGCATATAGAAAACCCAGTCACTGGGTTTTCTTCTCTATTCACAGCTTGCTAGAAATATATTGAATCCAATTACATAGTATATAAACATCATCATGCCTTGCCATGGCTTAATAAACTATGATTAAAGCTAAGGTACTTTGCTGTCACCCTCAATCAGTTGAATATGTAAGGTGAGTGTAGTATGCTACCTGCAACCCCCTCTCCATCAGAGGGGAAAATGAAGAGTTCAATGAGTCTGTCAGTGGAAACTGACTGACACAGTAGCTATTCAACTTTATAAATAGCTACCATCTCAGTGTGATGGGTGTCCCCCACTAAAAAATCAGAAATATGTTGGACTCATTGGTAAATCCAGTGAGGAAAAGAAAGGAAAAATGGGGGAGGGAATGGCTGAATAAATGTCACAGTGGATGGATCCAATGTGGACGAGGCAAACTTCAGTCTTAAATCTCAAGGGAAAATTTTAGGAAAGATCCTTTCTGAAAAGTGAAGAACCCGTGTCTGCATTCCCCACCTTCCACATAATATACCTTTAGCTCCATAGGTTTCCTTCTACCACTGTCAGTAACATGTATTGATCACCTACTATGCACTAAGCTCTGTTTTCTCATGCAAACCTCTCTTACAACGCTATGAGTTAGACATTATTGTCTCCATGTTACAGATAAAGAAACTGAGATAGTGAAAAGGTAAGTTATTTGCCTACAGTCAAACAGATGGTCACAGAAGGACCCGGGATTTGAACCCAGGAACTATAACATACTCTCAGTAATATAACTTTAAAATGTCTGCAGCAATTAACTTTTCACCAATCAGTATTCCCACAAAGCCATAAGAGGGCAGAGATTACATTCAACATTTTTTCCCCAACACATAATTTCTCATTCCCTGAGTTTCCCTCAGCGAACGGTTGAGAAATGAGAACTGCTAGGTCTTCGTCTTTTTTCTCAATAGTTTCATTTATAAGAAATGCACACAGCCTTCAATGAGCTCACAACTCAGAGTTTTAGAACAGTCATTGTTCATCTCGCATCTTCAGGTCCTAGCAAGCATGGCACCGACAAGTTATTTGATATGTTCTCAAAAGAAAAAGACCAAATAGTCTTTCCAGGAGTCTTCATGTCAGTGATCACACTGGTATTTCAGTTAACACCAGAAAAACGGAGTGAAAGACGCAGATGGAGATGTGCCTGCCTAATGAGCCGTGTGTGACTAACGAAGTAACACCCAAAGCCAATCCGTCGTGTTTCTTTCCACACAGGGAAACCAACAGCCGTGCTGCCAATAATTACACGTCTGCCTATCCTCCCCTCGAGCGACAATAAAATTAGACCTTCGCATTATTCTTTTTTGAATTTACTATTGCTCACCTACTTAAGAAAACAGCATAAGATTTGAGATGTTGCCATTGGTGATATATAAATAAAGGCCATTTTAAAAATAAAATCAGAGGAGACTGGAAATTATGTAAAGAAAAAAAGAAAAAAAGAGTGACAATACTGTAGGACTCTGTGTCCAAACCTAAAAATAACCCTAATGTGGTCATATCCCCTTCTTCAGATCTTCAGCGTCTGTGCATCTCTTGTGGTTCTTACAACCTTCCCCCGCAAAGGTGTACAGTGAACTTCTCTGGCCTCCTCTACAAGACCAGGGGCCCACAGGGTGGGGCTGTGGCTTGTTTGCTTCTGCATTCCCCCGCATCTAGCACTGGCCTTGTGTGTACCAGATCCCCGGGAATGCAGGGCTGTCCAGGTCTTCTCGGAATGTAGAAGAGTTTCTACATTCCTGCAATGGAGTTTATACAGAAGGCAGGAGCCACTTACCAAATGTCTGTTAAGTGAGTTGATTGAATTGAACCAAGTTGCCAAAATGTTGGTGTCTGCACTTCAGACTCCACCCTCCACTGTTCCTTCAAACACCTTCAAGAACTCTAAGCTTAGTCTGCTATGCACTCCACAGCCTTGGTGAGGCATCGAATGTCAGGTAGTGTTATCCAGCCGTGGGGTTCAAAGAATTTAACAACCGGTTCTCTGCCCTAGTGACTGTTTTAAGCATAAAAAATATATATACTGAAAGGTAGTGTATTATTTTATGCATTTCATACTTAAATAAGAACAATAAGAGAGGGATACAAAACTAGATTATAAGAGTTTTAAAGTATTAGTGAAAAATATTAAATAATACCTGACAAAAAACAATAAAACTGTTATTTAAGATATCTCCATAGTGTTTCTTTTTTTTTAACTGACATTTTTATTTATTTATTCTTTTTTTTTAGAGAGGAGAGGGAGAGACAAAGAGAGAGAGAGAGAGAGAAGAGACAGAGAGAGAAGGGGGGAGGAGCTGGGAGCATCAACTCCCATATGTGCCTTGACCAGGCAAGCCCAGGGTTTCGAACCGGCGACCTCAGCATTTCCAAGTCGACGCATTATCCACTGCGCCACCACAGGTCTCCATAGTGTTTCTTGATTGGCATCCTCACTTGCAATTTTTTTCACCTGTGGACAGAATAAGCATTACTATGGGCGTTTAGAATATGCTGTTGCACAGATGAACATTAAAAAAGAGTAAGGAATGTCAATTTGTGATTTCCACATTGGGCGGCTGCCCAGGCGCCCACCTTAGAAAGAACCCTGATCACAAGTGCCATTTTAACAACCAGTTCATCAAACTCAACAAAAATTAAGTATTGGTTCTGCTGAACAGGTGCAAACCAGCTGAATCCCACCACTGGTGTGATCTCTAAAATGCTCACTGGGACCATGAAAGGTAGGTAACACCTTCTCCTTTTTTATGATGAAGAGACTGAAGCATAAGTGTTTGAATCTTTTTTCCCCAAAGTCACACAGATACTAAGTGACAGGACCAGGTTTGGGATAATGACTCTGTATGGACACAAAACCTACATAATGTCCTTCTGCCTCATTGCCTTCTCATTCCCAGACATGCAGACACGCGTGTGCACATACACACACACATGGACCTTATTAGTTCTCTTTTACCTGCTAGAAATAGGGACTTAAAAGGCATACACGTTTACAGTGACAGCCCGTCACTATGTCCTGTGTTTCCTCATTCATCTAATTCATTTGACCAGTATTAATGGAGCACCCCTTGTGCCCGGAGCTACAGGGGACTTAGCAGTGAACAGGGCAGGTAGGGAGAGAAAGCAGGGGTCCACAGACCTTTTCAATGAAGGGTAGAGTGTAAGCAATTCTTTTTCTTTTTTTCTTCTTTTTTAATTATAGCCTGACGTGTGGTGGTGCAGTGGATAAAGCGTCAACCTGGAACACTGAAGTCACCGGTTTGAAACTTCGGACTTGCCCGGTCAAGGCACACACGAGAAGCAACTACTGTGAGTTGATGCTTTCTACTCCTCTCCCCTCTTTTTTTCTCTCGCCTCTCTCTAAAAATCAATAAATATAATCCTTTCTTAAAATTACAGTTGACATGCAATATTATATTAGTTTCAGGTGTACAATCCCGTGATTAGATGTTTATATAACTTAGGAAGTGATCGCCCCGATAAACCTAATAGTACCCACCTGGCATCGTATACAGTTATTACAATATTACTGGCTGTATTCCCTATGCCACAGTTTATATCCCCTTGGATGTTTTATATCTACCCACTTGTATGAGTAAATATTTCAGACTTCACAGGCCAGGTGGTCCCTGACACAATTATTCAGCTTCATTCCTGTGGAGCCATAACAGCCACTGACACTATGTAAACAAGTGGTGGGCATGGCTGTGTTCCAATAAAACTTTATTTAACCAAAACTGGCAGGCTTGATTTGACTTACAGTTGTTTGCCAACCTCTGAGATCGAGAATAAAAGTGGAAATAAAATGAGATAAACCAAAAGTATAGGAACAAAGGGCAGTTCTATGAAGAAAATAAAGCCGTGTGATATGATGGAGAGAGAATTTAGACTGGGTAGCAAGGGAGGCGATGGCATTTGAGGGGAGACCAGAATGCTGATGAACCAGCCATGCCAGCATCCTGAGAGCCTGCCAGGTAGTAGACAGAAGCAAGAAGAAAGAGTCGAAAACAAAGTGTGTTTGGAGAATAGACAGGCCAACTTGTCTGGATCAAGAGTGGTAGGAGGTCAAGTCAAAGGGTGGCCAGGACCAGACTGTGTGGACCTGAAGGGCACAGGGAAGAGGTGTGATCTTCTACAGGCAAGAGAAAGCGTTCGGAGGGTTCTCTGCAGCCTTGTGGCATGCTTTAACTTACAAGTTTTAACTTACAACGCTTTACCAGGTGTTTCGGGAGGCTGACATGCGTGGGTAAAGCCATGCAGGATTCCAGCACATGTTCATTTGGTGTGACGTAATGGCACGGAACCACTGCTAGGTGTTGAGCAGGATCTACGTAGGACACAGGGGAGTGGTGCGGACAGGAAGCACTAGTGATTTGGATGCTCTGAAACTTGACCCCAAACAACCTGCAAGGTGGCTCAACTGAGCTCAATCTGCCAGGAGGTCACTGCAAACCCTCCAGGTGATGCCTACTATATCGTACACTCTTTCGAAACATGCAAACCAGACGAATAGGAACTATTCAAATTCCAGCATCTTATCACCAAAACACTAAAGAGCAAAGAAGCAAAACTCCATGGCCAAGTCCAAGGTAAATCCATTTAAGCTTGTGTAATAACACCAGTCTTTCTCGTGCTTTTCTGTGATCTTCAATGTTTAATAAATGTTAGACATCAAGTTACAAACAAGAAAATACATGACCAGCTCAGCTGGGATCAATTTGACCTATTGACAAAAACTCAAATAGTCTAGAACAGTCTCCATCAGAACTCATCCTCTAGGCTCTCAAGGGCCTCATATTTATGAACTCTGGAAAGTATTTGTGAGGAATATGAATATAAGACCGTGTTTCCTGGGGGCGGTGTGGGGCCGGGGAGACAGCCTCGGGCTGGCTGAGGAAATCAGTCCCCGCTTTAACGCTCCAAACGGCTGTAGACCAGGCTGAATTCACTGCAAGAAGCCGAAGCCTTTCACTGGGAGAGAGACGCACTTTCTGTTCTCCCATTATCAGAAATGCTGTCAGGCGCATAGTAAGAGTTATGTAATAGGAAGCAATACTTTCCGGCCATTTCTCCATCCCCCTGTTATATAATAATCATGCCAAGATGAAGTGGCCAACGTCTAAGCCGCAGAGATGAAACCCTGTCAAGTAAATTTATAGTTTACACTTCCTTTTCTTTTTTTTAGCAAGTACTCCCTACCCCCTCCGGGCCCCTCCCTCGCGCCCTGCCAGCAGGCCAGTTCTCCAAATTGGGGTTTTCTTTCTCATTAGGTGGACCTGTTCCATTCATGAAAGAAAAACAGAGAGGGAAAGGTTGCTTCCATTCATTCATTCATTTACTCCTTCAGCCAATCCATCGATAAATAGTTATTTAGTAGCCTACCATGTGAGAGATTCTGCAACAAGATCGAAAGAAAGTAAGCTTCAAGTTGTTGGTTTGTACCTACCAGCTTGGTGACCTGGGACAAACTACTCTGAGCCATGTCTGCAAAATGAGCTATGGCAGCCAACCTAGTGGGGTTCTCAAGAGAGCTAGAGATAACAAAGGCAGAATACTCTTTATACTGATTCCTCTTCTTAATACTAGCATGCATGTGGAGCCAGAATTACCCAAATGGAAAAGACAAAGTCTCCACTCTTAGAAGTTTAAACGCAGTAGGGAAAGACATGACAGTGTAAAGGGAAAGTAGCAATTACAATTTGGATGTTAAATGTACATTGCTCAAAGTAAGGAGCTGGGGACGACGAAGAGCTCCTAACTCAAGCTTGTCTCTTTGGTACCAAGAGGCAGCATCTCATTTCATGTCATGTGTGTAACTGAAGGGCCCCCAAATAAACAATCTTATATCTGAATTAAAAAGGGGTCAGGACCTCAGTGTGGTAGGAATTTAATACAGGATGTATAAACTGCCAATCCTAGGAATTCAAATCTCCTCAAAAATTCAAAATTAACCAATCTCCTCAAAAATTCAAAATTAACCAATGCAATGCACCGTATCAACAGAATAAAGGGGGGGGCACCATGTGACCAACTCAATTGGTGCAGAGAGTCAAAGCCTTCCTGTAATAAAAACTCTCAACAAAGTAGGAACGGAAATTCCTCAAGCAGACAAAGAGTAGCTATGAACAAACTACCCTAACATCAGACATAATAGTGAAACACTTAGACCTCTACGTTTGGGGGCAAGGCAAAGATGTCTGCTCTCACCAGTGTTAATCAGCACTTTACTACAGGTCACAGGCATTGTGGCAAAGCAAGGAAAGGAGCAAAAGGCAACTGTATTAGGAAGGGGAAAGTGCAACTGTCTTTATTTGCAGATGATCTAATTACCTGTGAAGAAAATTTTAAGGAAACTTAAATAAAAATAAAAAGCTATTGGCACTCCTAAGTGAGTTCTGAAAGGTCATAGAATAAAAGATTAGCATTCAAAGAGAAATAATGAATTGTATTTTTATACATCATCAACAAACTGCAGGTAAGGTTTTAAAATAACATTTACAATAGTATCATAAACATAAAATCATAGGGGTAAATTTAAACTATATGCAATACCTGCACACTGAAAACTATAATTTAAAGACTGAACCAGAGAGAGAAGTTAATGTTTGTGGGTGGAAAGTTTCAGTGCTGTTATGATGGCCTTTACCCCAGATTATCAATGGACTCACAATATTATGATCACAATGCTAGCAGGCTTTTTTGCTTGAAAAAATGATTTTTAAAATGTATGTGAAAATTTGCCTGACCTGTGGTGGCGCAGTGGATAAAGCGTCGACCTGGAAATGCTGAGGTCACCGGTTCGAAACCCTGGGCTTGCCTGGTCAAGGCACATATGGGAGTTGATGCTTCCAGCTCCTCCCCCCTTCTCTCTCTCTCTCTCTGTCTCTCTCCCTCTCTCTCTCCTCTCTAAAAATGAATAAATAAAAAAATAAAAAAATGTATGTGAAAATTCAAAGCATCTAGAATTTTTTAAAAAAATTTAAAAAGAACACATTTGGATAGTCTGAGAATTATTACAAAGGACAATAATCAAGACAGTGTGGTACTGGAATAAGGATAGACACAGAAATCAAAGGAAAAGAAGAGGGAGTCAAGAAATAGACCCTTGAACTGATTAATTCACGTTTGACCAAGAAGCCACGGAAGTTCAATAGCACAATAGTCTTTTCAATAAACGATGCTACAACAACACTATATTCATACAGGAAAAAATTACCCTCAACATTTACCACACACCATTTAAAAAAATTAATTTGAAAAGGATTATAGGCCTAAATGTAACTGCTAAAATTATAAAACTTTTAGAGGAATCATGAGAGGCAACCTGTGTACCATTGGGTTAGACATTAATTTCTTAAAGGGGGAAAAATAAGCATAAAGAGAAAATTGATCAATTAGACTCCATCAAGATTTAAAACTTCTGTTTTCAAAGACACCATTGGAAAAATGAAATGCAAGCCTGGAAAAAAATGTTCACAACTATATTTCAGACAATGGCTTTATATTCAGAAATATATAAAGAACTTTGTAATCAATAATAAGTAACAGCAAAATTGGGGGGGGAAGGGCAAACATTTCGACAGACACACTTCACAAAAAAATATATACAGATGGAAAATAAATACATGAAAAAATGCTCAAAAGTATCAGTTATCATGGATCACAATGAGACACTACTACATGTCCTTTAGACTGTCTAAAATTAATGAGAATGACAATGCTAAGTGCTGGCAAGGAAGGAACTGATATTCTCACACATTATTGTGGAGAGTGTAAAATGGTACAATCTTTTGCAAGAACTATTTGGCACTTCCCTATAGAGTTAAACATACATGTACCATACAGCCCAACTGTTCCATTCTTAGAAATTTACCCAAGAGAAATGAAAACATGTTCACCCAAAACTGGTGCATGGATGCTCATATCGATTTTGCTTACAAGAGACAAAAACTAAAGGACCCGAATGTCCATCAATGAATCAACACACAGCAACAACAAAGAATGAATCACTGATATATGCAACAGAATGGAATTATCTCCAAAACATTATCCTAAGCAAGAGAAGTCACACATAAAATAAGTACTACAAGATTTTATTAATATGAATAGCTAATCTACAGTGAGAGAAAGTAGACCAGCGGTTGCCTAGGGTCAGGATGAAGTCAGAAGGTGCAGAAGTAATGAAAATGTTCTATACATTGACTGTCATGAAGGCTATATGTACACATACATTTTCCAAAACTCACTGAACTGTACATTTAACATAGATTCACTTTTCTTGCATGGACATTATATCTGAATAAAGTTACTTTAGAATAATTTTTTATATATATATACAGGGACAGAGAGAGAGTCAGCGAGAGGGATAGATAGGGGCAGACAGGAACAAGAGAGATGAGAAGCATCAATCATCAGTTTTTCATTTTGACACCTTAGTTGTTCATTGATTGCTTTCTCATACATGCCTTGACCACGGCCTTCAGCAGACCGAGTAACCCCTTGCTCGAGCCAGCGACCTTGGGTCCAAGTTGGTGAGCTTTGCTCAAACCAGATGAGCCCACGCTCAAGCTGGTGACCTCAGGGTCTCGAACCTGGGTCCTCTGCATCCCAGTCAGATGCTCTATATACTGCGCCACTGCCTGGTCAGGCTAGAATAATTTTTAAGAAGTGAAGGAAACTTGGTTTGGTGGGCATTTAATGCAAGATATACTAATTTCAATCTAATAGACTTAGGAAGAATTGAAGAAAGGCTAGTACAGAAGCCCCAAACTGGTTGAAATTTCAACCACAAAAGAAGCCTTCCAAGAAGTTGCCATAAATGTGAGCAAAGTTACTATACAAATTCCTAGGAAATCAGGATAGACTAAGGTCCTAACTATGAGACAGATGACACACTCAGAAATGGAAATGGAAGAGAGTTTCTCGAAGGGTCTGTTTTAAAGGTGGGGGCAGAGTTAGGAGGACCAGAAAAGGGTGGTGGAGGACCCCGGGGTGCCATTGGCACACGGAGACCCTCAGAGGGCAGGTTACCAAAATGTAGTAAGAGATAAAGCATGGGACAGGGCCCCCCAGTGGCACCTGCAGACTTGGGCGATAGAAAAGAGCTTCTGCCAAACGTGGCCAAGTACCCTGGCCTCTCTCGCCCTCTGGTCTCCTTCCTTTGGCAACACTCAAGCAGAAACTAGAGCCTTCTTTCCTTGATCTGTAGCCTGGGGACCATATTCCTCTTTCCCTAGAGAGAAAGGGAGCCCAGAAGAAACATGTGAGCAGGTGGAGGATAGAAAGTGGACCTGGACGATCCAACATGAGTCCCAAGCAGCATTTCAGAACTCAGTGAGCTGACCCGTTTATCACACCCTTGTTTTATGCCCTGCAGAAGGTACTTTTTTCATGGGGAAAACAAAGGGGAATGTTTTGTTTTATGAAACATTTTTTCATCCCTTGTTCATGTAATCCTCACAAAAGCCCCGTGAGAAAAGAGGGCAGGGATTATGGTCCCCAGGTTACAGGTCAAGGAAAGAAGTCTCGCACAAACTGGTAGTTACAGAATAGTCATGGAGACGTTAAGTACAGATAGGCAACGTAGTCGATAATACTGCAATAACTACAGTGCCAGACAGGGTCCTGGAAGTATCAAGGGGAACTCTATGTAAAGCATATGATAACTCAACCCCTAAGCTGTACACTTGTAATCAATACAAAATAAAATCTAGAAAATAAAAATAAAATAAATTTTTAAAAAAGGAAGGCTTAAGGGAGAAAAGTCTTGTCGAAGATAACAGCATTAGCAGTGGATGGAGCTCCACGTCCTGATGGCCACGTGGCCATCCAATCTTATCTGTTTACTGCTCAGACCACAGTGCAGAAGTGGGAGTCTAGCCACTCTGTGCGCGGATAAAGGAGCCAGTCCGCAGCACGGAGAGAATGCTCACACATCTGATACACTCACGCCGCCTTCCACCCCGCGATGGTCAAAATGCTTGTTCTAAAATGTGCGTCTGCTTACTTGATCCCCTTCCTGACACCCTGCAACGTGTCTTTTTGCCATATAAGGGCCTCCATGTCTTGACCTCAGTTAACAACTCCAAACTCACCCCTCCCCGGTGGTCCATGGCAACCTGTACGAAGCCACCATCACCAACGACTCAGAGTTGTTTATCTCTAACATCTCTTTCCTTCCTTCGCCCCCTTGTTGCATTTACTGCTCCAGAGACCCACGAAATATACCTGACTTCTGCTTTGCCTCTTCATACAATAGTACCTGCCTTTTGAGACAGTAGGATTTCACTAACCTTGTTTTATCAAGAAAGAAGAAGTTCAAATGGGTCAATTTTCCAAATTAAATATATATTTTTTAAAGTATGAGCTAAATCTCTTAGCTATCTTGGAAGAAAAAGTGTCTCCCCACTCTTGGCTTTGTAGTTGGAGGACAATGAACATCCTTTGAGTCCTGTTCCGCGTGTAAGGGTCATTATTCATTGCACTGCGACAGCCACGGGAAATAGTGACTGCTCTAACACCCTCCCCTTCTTGCATGAAATGCCAGAAGGTGGCCACTTACTGGCCATTCTCTGGCAGGGTCTCTGGATTTTCAGCTTGCCTGAGCTGAGCCCTGTACCCCCTTCCTCTTCGGACTCTTCATTTTCTGTATCTAATCTACTGTGTCTTAGGAAACCAGATTATCAAGTGAGAACTGTTTCTTAAGTAAGAAAATATAAGTACTGCACCAAAGCCAGAGAGCGCATTGCTTTTCTCCATGGGCTTTCTGACATTGCCTTTGACATCTCTGAGGGTATTTTTTGGGGGCCCATTTCCTGGTGTTCAGATGTTTGTCATATAGCCAGTATGGCCAGACAAGTGACCTCTGAATGAGGAAGGTCTTATCAACGTCCTAGTAAATGACTGGGTGAGGTCCCCGAGCGCAGGCTCATTAAGCCGTTCAGACGAATGTCACATCTGCTCCCACACCTCAGGGACACTGTCCAGAAGGTGATCCTCTCCCTCTCTGCCTTCTCAGCCAAGCTGAATTATTGCAGGACACAAATATGTTGGGAAAAGAGCCATCCTGTCATCTTGTAAGAAGCAGCCACTCTTAATTAGTGTCATCCGGGCCTCTGGGATTTGCCCAGTTTTCTCTCATTGACCAACCTGAGAAAAAGACATCCTTTGGTGGTACTGCCCTCAGGCCAGGGTGTTAATGTGATGAAGAATTTCAGAGTGTCCTCCCTGGAGACAGCATAATCAGGCCTTCCGTGAAAGTTATAAATGGAGGGCTTGCGACCAGTAATAAAGAAATGAGCGAGAAAAATCAAATTTTACAACATTCACTGTGTGTTAGATTCTCATTTATCTTCCCAGTCTCGGCTCAAGCTCCACACGGACCTTTCCTGAACCTCTTCTCCCATCTACAAAATGTTTCCTCCCCACTGCCCTGGCTGTTCCCTGGAAACCCCCACGAAATAATTGTGATGCTTCATGAAACTCACATCCCGACGACTCTGACTGCCCCACTAGGCTCTGAGCCTCTATAGGGTAAGATTGGATCTTCTTCACCATTGCCTTCCCAGAACCAGCACAATGGCAGCGTGCGGAAGGTGTTTGATTAACGTGTAGAAGCTGGAGTGGAGCTTGCTTTTATAAAACTTCAGCAGATCCTTTGTTTCATTATTGTGCCTCGGTCCAAGTCAGTCTGGATGAGTCTGTCTCCTACCTGCCTCACTACAGAGATTTGGACAGCTTTAACTTGTGGCTTTCAGGATTCAAGTAGCTTGGGTTCAAAGGTAGGGTCACCATCTAGCAGTTTTACTTCAATCTTTTATAAAAGACTGAATGTGTTTTTTTAAAATTGCTGGCATGCTTTTTTGCAAAAGAAGGTTTGAATGCTTTCAGGCGACAACCCAGGGGCCTCTAACTAATGTCTCTCTCCCTTCACGTGCTCCTTTAAGATGGCTCTACGGAGGACCGCAACTGGTCCTGAACTAGCCAAACAAAAACATGTTCGTTTTTGGACTAGTGATGCTATTTCTGGGATTTATCTCAAGGATGTAATCAGATAAACATGCATGGACGTTCACCACAAAATTATAAACATATATTAACAAAAATCTGGAAACAGCTCAGAGAATCAACAATAATCAAAGAATGTGTGATTGATTCACCCATAGACTAGGCTACTAGGCACCCATCAAAATTTATATTTTAAAGGAATATTTAGCATCATGAGAAAATGTTCACAACATAATGTGGTCAATGCACATTAAAGGATATATATATCTATATATATATATATATGCCTGACCTGTGGTGGCGCAGTGGATAAGGCATTGACCTGGAACTCTGAGGTTGCTGGTTCAAAACCCTGAGCTTGACCTGTCAAGGCACATACGGGAGTTGATGCTTCCTGCTCCTCCCCCCTGCTCTCTCTCTCTCTCTCTCTCTCTCCTCTCTAAAAATAAATTTAAAAATTATAAAAAATATATATATATATACACACACACACACATACACATATGTACATGAGAAAATACAATATATACATATATATATTTGGGAAAGGATAGTATATGCACATACATATAAAACTATACCCTCAATTCTAGAAGGTAGCAATTTAAGGCTCACTATCCATTTAATATCAAATTTGGGTGCTGATAAACACTATAATATTAATTGTAATATAATATTTGTTGTAAAATGTATCCAATTCAGGAGAATTAAGATGTAGGGGAAAACCTAACTTTGTTAGAAGAGAGGAAATAAAGCTACATGATTTCAGATTTAGAAAATAATCCAGTTAAGTAAATGTTAATCGATAATTCAACAAAATACTTGAAAATGTTAAAGATGGTTGTCTCTGGTTGTTTCTATTTTTTGACAGGCTACAAAATTTTCTGAATGGAAACTCTTTCTTCAAGATGCTCAGAGCCTCGTAAAGGGAGCCAGAGACATGCACCAATGTCGGGAAGAATTGGAAGTATGTGACTGTGTCTGCAGAGTTCAAATAGTTAACAGTAGTCAATTCTATGGGCAATAATGAGGTAGCGAAGGAAGTTTTATCCAGGAGTGATGTTTGAAGTGAATCCTCAAAGAGAAGCAGAAACAGATGGGGAGCCAGTTGAGGGAAGGGCATTGCCCAGGGCGGGAACAGCATGAGCAAAGACATGGATTTTTCTGGGAATCACAAACATGTCAAGGGTTGTTCACTGACCACACGAATACCCATGTGGGGTGGTTAAATTGGAAAGGACTTGAAAGATCTTCTTCCCCACCACACAAAGATATTTCAAGACTTAGATGACATGAAACCTAAAATTCAAATAACTAGAACAGTTCACAGCACAAAGGAGGTGCTCAAGAAATAACAATAATAGTAAAAATGAAGACATTAAACTCAGGATTTAGCTCTCCTAATCTACTGTTGTCTTTATGCCTTCCCTCTATCTTCAGTTTTTAAGAAAATCTTTCCCTGTTGGTTGTCATTGTTTACTCTACTTCAGTGTCAAAGCATTAGATGTGAATGCCCAAGAGACCTAAAATTTTAGAGAGCTAGGAAACAACTGAATTTTTGTTTCATCTCTGCTGTTGACTAGTCTTGTGACCTCAGACAAATGGTTTGAATTCCTGGAATCTTGGGAGGGTATGGGGGAGGGTTTCATCTGTAAAATAGAGATAATTATATCTTCCCTGACCTTACAAAATTGAGAGGCTCATATAAGCTAATAATTGTTAAAGCCACTTGTGATATCTAAAATTCTATCCAGATACCAGTGAATATCACTTTAGAAACCACAGGTAAAATGAAAAAGAATCAATAATTTGCCCAAAGGTACAGGGAATAGCAAAATGAGACCGTGATTCAAGCCCTCACCTCTGTCCCTAACAACAGACTGTCACTTGGAGCCCGTGGCTCGGGCAGAAAGGTTGGAGGCAGGGGGAAGATCCTGCAGAGAGGAGGGGTTCTGAACCTCTCTGTTCTGCCAGATCTCATCTGCCCTTCTCTCCAGTAGACTCCTCAAAGAGCCATGCAACCCAGTGACCATAAAACTATGCATAGAAATGCCATTGCTTCTCCCAGGCTAGCAGGCACCGGACCCCTGTATGGGGAGAAGAACCCGTCCAGGCCTGGGAGGCCAGAGTCAGCACCGGTGTGCACAGCCCACCCACCCTTCACCATGATTAACTCTTCCTTCACAGGCCAGGACGTGAGCATTCATCTTTCAGGGTTCTTCAACTATTAGTGCTCAGGATTCTTCTCAGACCATACATCACGGCCCTGGAGGCAGGGGGTGCAGACAAAGTGGTCACTGTGTTGATGTGGTGTCAAGAGGATGATTAATGAAAGTCACACGTGGCCGCCCCACTTCTGACTTACCTAAGCTCACAGAGACGCTTACTCCGCTATTTTTCCTGAGCCATCCTTCCCATTGCTGCTTGTAATAACAGCTTCAGCTTTGGGAGTCTCGTTTTGAAAGGGAAAACACATTGGCATCTCGAACGAGGCTACAGGCTCAACTTTTGATTTTCTGATTACTGCTGCTTTTGTTGAATTTGAAATTTATTCACTCACTCAACACACATGTATAGAGACCTCCTCTAGGCGCCTGGGACACATCGGTAAGCAACACTAACACTAACAAAGTCATTCTCGCCCCGGTGAAGTTTACATTCTTTTAATGGAAGAGAGTGCTCTGTGGCGGGGAAAGAGAGCAGAGAATGGGAGTTAAGCACAGGGGTCAGGGGTTCAGTTATCATTTTAACATGAGTCAAAGTAAGCCTAGTTGATAGTGTGATGTTTGAGCAAAACTTGAAAGAGATAAGGAGGGTTAACCAAGTAGGTGTGTCAGGGAAGAGTGCTCTAAGGACCAGGAGCAGCCGCTGTAAAAGTCCAGGCACGGGAGCATGTCTGAATTTTTTGAAGAACAACAATGAGGCTCGTGACATGGAGGAAGCGTACCTTCGGGGTAGGTACCATAGCAATGAGGTCAGAGAGAAAAGAGGGGAAGGGTCACATGGAGCCTTGTAGGACATGATAGGGACACCAGCTCTTTCTCTGTATGAGATGGGAAGTCGTTGGAAGGCTTGGGTCTAATTTATGCTTTAAAATAGTCACCCCAGCCATCATTTGAGAGTAGACAATGAATAGTCAAGGGAGAGACAGGGAGACCACCCCGGAAGCTATGACAGTCATTGAGATGAGAAATGATAGGGACTTTCTTTGACCCAAAGATAGATCAGCAGGGGGCTGAGAAATGGACACATCCTTGATATACCATACCTCATCGAATTCAAGATGCCAGTGGGTGGGAAACATTCCTAATCTGAAGATATTACATAGTGGCATAATCTTTATCCTACTATCCAGGAAATAAGGGATTCTTGAGATGAATAAAGGGGTCCTGGCAGATTTGAAGTAGGGATAAGAGTCAAGTGGGGCTAAGGATGTCTCCAAGGTCTGTGGCCTGAACAACAGGGAGAAATGGCGCCGTGCTAGCTGAGATGAGGAGTCAGGTGAGGAAGGTGCAGACCAGGAGTACAGTTGGGGATATGTTAAGTGAGAAGTCTATTAAAAACGCAAGTGATCATGCCCTGTTAACAGTTGAATATACAAGTTCAGGGAAAAGGTTTAGACTAGAGACACAAATTTGAGAGTCTGAGGATACAAACAATAATTGAAGCCGAAAGACTGAAGGAGGTCAGCCGGGGATGGCACCCAGACAGGGAGAGATGGTGCCAAGGACAGAGGCCCAGGCTTTCTGATTAAGAGGTCTGGCAGAAAAACAAAACCAGCAGCGGAGACTGGGAAGAAGTAACCAGTAAGATAAGAAGAAACCATTGAAAATGACCACGAGTTCTGGATTGGCTCTGGAGAGGAGAAAAGTAACTTGATTAAAATACTTCTAAAATAGATACAACAAAAATGGCTCGTCTGTGGGCTCGGTTGATAGGAGGTGAACAGCCAAAATGGGGTTACAGTGGAAATGCCCCTCGAAAAAACATAGTGGAGCGGGGAAAGAGTTAGATTGGAGGAGAAAAGATAAGGGAACCACGAACATCATCACACTACTTTTATTAATGCATTTCTTCACAAGCCACCTTCTGCTAGGAACCATTTAAGGTGATTTGTGAAAAATCAGCTTGTTTGTATTGACTATTTCTGACCCTGCAAAGCAACGTTACCTCCCAGCCTAATGTCCTTCCCATCACTTGTTGGGTGAAGACTGTGTCACACCCACATACTGATTCATGAGTCAGTATTCCAAGCACCAGGTCTAGACAGCTGACTGGGACACACTGGGTTTCAACCCTCTTTTCCAGCTTGAAGCCAGTCTAGACACAAGACTCAACATCCCACAAATCAACCCCTCTGGGACCCTGTCTTTAAATCCACAAAATGCAGAAAGCAAGCCCTGAACACACCAGCCATGGGCAGCCCAGCCCACGGGTGCCAAACCTCCCGTGCTATGTCAGGGTCCACGCTGCCACAGAACTCACTAATCCTTCCCGAGTTAGGCAGGGGAAGCGGAGTCATCCCCCCACCCCCACCCCACGACAGCAACGATGGCCCACCTGTGCAGCACCTCTCAGGTTTAAGATTGACTTTCACACCGCGCATTAAAGCACACGGCAGTGTAGGGAGGCCAGTACAGTTGCCACCCGGCTCCTGGGTGAGAAAGCAAAGGCTCGAGGGAGGGGAGGTGGCTTCCCCCGGGCACAGCCAGGAGGGGGCTTGGCTGGAACTCAAGGCCAGGTCTGCAGATGGTTGGGAGCCAGCAGCGGGCTGGGTGCTTGGAGGAAGCTCCCGACAGATAAACAGTAAAAGGCCTGACTCAAAACAAGAGCAAGTAGACAATGGCGGGGCCAGGAAACAGCTGGGGGGAGACAAGGCTCTGCGCAGCGAGGGGCAGGCACTCGGGGGACAGATCTGGAGGCAGCAGGCATGTCCCAAAGGGGGCCCAAACCACGGGCTGCTGGCAAGAGAAGAGCTAAAGAAACTTCTCAACACCTCCAGGGCGGGCACGGCAGAGAGAGCCCAACAGACCTGGGTGTGAGGCTGTGCCACCGCCCGGCTGCCCGGGGCTGGGCTGCTTCCCGGGGTGCGTTTCAGGCTTCAGTTTTGTTTTGTTTTGTTTTTTAATTGAATAAGTGACCTTTATTGAATATCTGATCAGGTGCCATTGTCTTGTACATAACTGAATATCTGATCTTTTTTTTTTTTTTTTTTTTTTTTAGAGAGACAGAATGAGTCAGAGAGAGGGATAGACAGGGACAGACAGGAAAGGAGAGAAATGAGAAGCATCAATCATTAGATTAGTTTTTCGTTGTAACACCTTAATTGTTCATTGATTGCTTTCTCATATGTGCCTTGACTGCAGGCCTACAGCAGACTGAGTAACCCCTTGCTCGAGCCAGCAACCTTGGGTCCAAGCTGGTGAGCTTTGCTCAAACCAGATGAGCCCGCGCTCAAGCTGGCGACCTCAGGGTCTCGAACCTGGGTCCTCCGCATCTCAGTCTGACGCTCTATCCACTGTGCCACTGCCTGGTCAGGCCCTGAATATCTGATCTTTTTTTTATATATATATAAATAAATTTTTATTTTAATGTGGTGACATCAATAAATCAGGGTACATATATTCAAAGAAAACATGTCCAGGTTATCTTGTCATTCAATTCTGTTGCATACCCATCACCCAAAGAGAGATTGTCCTCCGTCACCTTCTATCTAGTTTTCTTTGCACCCTTCAGGCTTCAGTTTTAAACCAGAAAACCCGGGGCCAGCCGGGTTGAGTTGGGCACCCTGGTTAGAGTTCCCGCCCGCTGGTGGCTTCCTTCCATGTGACCCTCGAGCAAACTACTTCCCCTCTTCCCATCCTCCTCTCCACCCAAGTGGGTGTAACGGTGGGAGTCCGGTAGGTTTGCCGTGAGATTTAAGTGAAAAAAACAACAACAAAAAACAAACAAACAAACAAGAAAAAACGTGAAAAATCCGTAACATACCATCTGGCACTTGGAAGGCATTTGATTAATAGCAGCCATTATTAGGACTGGGCTGTGCTGAGACGGATTTCCAACTGGACTTCCTTCCCTCGCCATTCCTGAGGCCCAAGCGCGCTCTCAGCGTCCTCCAGGAACGACCCTCCGGGGAGCGGGGCCAGCGGCCAGCTGTTACTGGTCTTCATAAACACCACGCTCTCCGGAGGCTGAGGCAGCAGGAACAAGGAGCAGGCGAAACCCCAGCTGTGGCCTCCTCCTCCGTCCCCTGGCTGCCGCTTCCAGTTCCTGGGACGTCCAGGACCAAGCACAGCCGACCGAGACTCTGCCACTGGACATGCTGGTCGTGCCAGGCTGACCCCGGGGAACGCCAGGGAGGCCGACCAAAGGCTCCTCGCCCCAAATACCAGGCACCCCGGGCCCTGAGCCTGACCCGGCGTCCCCCACACGGTGCCCCATCCCAGGGCGCTCCCACAAAGACTGCAAGAGGTCTTCAGCTAATCTGACAGCATCGCAGTAGCTGGATCCTGGCACACAGTTCTCCCTAAGCACCCGCTCTGGGAACAGCTTTCTAGTTCCGCCCATCAGTACCCGATGCGTTCACCCACAGCTCCGTGGTGAACGGAGAGCCTGGGCCCCGGATGGAAGAGCAGCCTGTCTCCCTCTCCAGGTGCAGGCCCTGGCCTGGAGCTCTGCATTCTGCTGCAGGCCACTGGTCCTTTGGGCCTCGACTAGCACAGCGTTCACTGCGTTGTAACGCAGTCGTTTATCTACCTGCCCACGGAACTCTCGGGAGGCAAGAGACCGCTCCGTGCTCCACCCACGGATGAGAGGGAACGGAGCACAGCAATCAGGAACCCCACGCCCCGCTGCTAGTGGGTGATGAAAAACGTTCTACAATCGACTGTGGGGACGTTTGCATGTCCCTGTCACTAAACAATACCAGATCTTATACTTTAAATGGGCGGATGTAGAGTAGGCGAATTGGGTCGGTTTTTGTAGAAAAAGAAAACAAAGATCCCGACCACGACTGCCTGTGGGATCTGGAGAGCGTTACCCCAGTTCTCCCGGCCTCAGTTTCCTCAGCCCTAAATCGAGTTCAGACCACACCTCCCTCAAAGGGTGGTGCGGAATTAAATTAGCGCTAGCTTTTACAGTAGTCAGAACAGTTCCTGGAGCTTGTAAAGCAATGCGCCGGGGTGTTCTTTATTTCTCACCTGCGTTTTCCAAGACACGGTTCAGTGCCCGCCCCAGCGAGTGAGCAGAGGGCTGATCAAATGGAGGGTGACAACACAACAAATCTAGGACACACGAGCACCTACAGGACTCCAAAGGGGGGGGTGTGTGAGCCCACAGGCGTGTCCTCCATAGAGAGAGGACAGCACTAAGGGGTCCCATGACCTGAGTTCGAGTTCTGACCCCCCCCCCTCCCGCAGAGCAGGATGACATTGAACGTATCCCTTTCCCATTCACCCTGAGATTCAGTGCTCCCTCATCCGATGGTGGCAGCTGAAAATTTTGTATCCACCAACCTCAAAGGGTTGGGCTGTTTGTTTTCTTTCTCAATAAAGGGTTGTTTTTTGAATCCATGTATATAAACACCCTTTAAAACTACAGAGGAATGTGCAAATCTAAGTCCCACGCAGCAACTGGGTTTGCCTGAAAAATGGCCGGCATTCTCTCCTATGCCAATAGACCCATTATACACTCCCGGGCCCCTTGCCGATTCATCAACGCAGGGACACAAGGTGAGCAAGGACACAAGGTGAGGTCTCACCCCGGCGAGAGGAAGGATGGAGCTGGGTGCCCAGTGTGGTCCTGCTGGGCTGTGCCCCGGTGGGCTGGGAACGCCAGAGGGTCACTGCTCCTTTAAGCAGTGCCCCTCTGTGCCTCACAGATGAGTGCATTCAGACAGCAGCTGTTGCCCTCGGCAGCAAACATACCCAGGGCAGCGTTCCCAGCATAGCCAGAGTGGGAGGTTGAAATCAGGTGGGCCATGACCTTCAGATCACAATCCGAAAGCCTCTACTGCCATCTACTGGCCATCTGGGGGAGTTCCAGTGGCAAAAAAAAAAAAAAAGCCAAGAAAGAATTTAGGGGTGGGGTATCTAAGCAGATCTTCCCAGACACAAGGGAAAGGATCTCGCAGACCCATTAGTGCATGCCTACATCTTCCAAATGGGGAAACTGAGGCCCAAAGAGGTGAAGGGGGGCTTGCCTGCAGTCACACCTCTAGCCCATGGCAACCCACATCTCCCAGATCTTAGCTCTGACCCACCCTGGGCTGTTTCTACCTAAAAGAAGACATGACATGTCAGGGAAGCTGGCCCAGAGGGGAGGGTTTCTGCCAGGCGCCTTGTCCTCTGCACTTCCTGTCCCACCGGCTGCCTTTTGCCCCAACAGCCCCAGACTAGACCCGCATTGATCATTTTCTTGTCCTCCTAGAACCCAGCTGCCTCGTACCACCCACAATCCTTTTCAGGGGGAAAACGTTGACCCATTCCCCTGAAGGTATTTGCTTATTGTTTCATGAACGTGGAGGACAGGAAGCAGGAAAGACGCTGTTTGGTAGACACCCCACACTGCATATACAGGTAAGGAAACGAAGGTGAGGGACCCCAAAGAACTGGCTGGCGGCGGGGGTTCCCCACATACCTGCCATTAGGGTCACCTGAGGGGGCTGCACACACCCCGAAGCCCAGGCCACACACACACACACACACACACACACACACACACACCCCAGAATCTCTGGGGTCTTCTCTCCACACTCAGGTGACTCCAATGCACAGACAGGTTTGGGAGCTGTCGGCTCCCATTCACCCAGTCGGAACACAGAGCCCCGGTCTCCCAGCTCGCTGCCCACGTGTCAGTGTCTGCGTCACACCCTGAAGATTCTTGCCAGCTCCACATCCTACCTCTATTATTAACAACACCATAAATGACCTGTCTTCTGCTTCAAGCCATGCACTTTGAAAAGGGACACTGTTACCTTCCCAAACAGAAAAGTCAAAGTCACTTGCCCCAAAACAAAACCCAAGCATATAATGGAGCACACTGAAACACAAAACATTAATATAAAAACGGATGTTCGTGTAACGAAATCACGTTATCTCCTTCTTCTAACTTGGGGGAGCCGCTGCTTACTGGGCGGGAAGAAAGGGCCCCCTCTCCGCTCCTGACGAGGCAGAGGAAATTGGGAGAAGACGTCCCTTTGAGCAGGGGGTGAGGGTGTCCCATCAGCGCCGCCATGGGCACGTGCACCCTTTCTCAATGTTGTTCTTTCTCCAGCCTCACAACAGAGCTCAGGGGGTGGGGGGAGTCCCACGAGGATCCCGGTGGTGTAAGCCCTGAGCCCAGGGACTGTGGGTTCCTGACCACACTTGCAACAGCATCCTGCCAGCATCTTATCCAACAGCTGGGCACCCTCGCTCATGACGAAGAGCAACAGACATTCTCTGCACATCGGCGCCTTCCCCACGGGCTGGCCCACCTGCTGGAGTGGGAGCGGCAGCTCTCGGCCCCCCAGCCTGCTGACCAGCTCCACGACCCACATTTCCCCCCGGGACTGTCATACTGCTGCTGGCTCCCAACACAGCTGTTTGGCAGAGACAAGTGGCAGATGTGGCCCCCGAGCCCCTGACCACACCTGGCAGAAATGTCCTCCGTCCTGCTGACCCACGGGCAGCTGACAGCGGCTGTCTCCCATGAACAAAAGGAGGGTTAATCAGCAATGACCGGGGATGACACAACGTGTGTCTGTCTTGAAACTGTTTGGGGGATCGGTCTTATTCAACAACCACCGGGAAATACATGGGTGGTCCCATTTTCCCCCAATCAAATAGAATCATCACTCTACACCTTTAAAAGAAGAGACTTGTAAAAAACTAATTATCGCATTCACCTATGGTGGATTTATAGATTTAAGGAAAAGTAGGAAAAAAGGCAAGGAAAGAAGCAAAAAAGCATGTGTGGTCCGTCCCTTCCACACACACACACACACACACACACACACACACGTCTAGACTCTGTTACCCCACGTGTGATAACCCTCCTCTTATCATTGTTTACCCTTTTTGTATTTTTACATAAAAATGAGCTCATGCAAAACACATGACTTTGTATCATTTGTTTCCCATAGCAATATAATAGCACCATCTCTCCAGCATTCAGTGTCCCTAGATAACATCACTTGTAATGAACGCAGACGACCCCATTTACAACTGATTAAGATGAAAAGAGTGAGAGAACTAATGAGTCCAGTGTCTTAAACATCAGACAGAGCTCACCCCACCCACTCCCAAGAGTCAAGATGAGGCGGAGTGAGCAGCCGGTTAACAGTCGAGCCGAGGTGCCCACCCGCCTGGACTCCGTCCACCATCCCCACGTTGCCCTCACAGGCCAGGTCTCAAGCGTTGCCTTGAAAATCTGCATTTTTTAACTTGTTGCCCATTTTACTACAAATGGAACTCCACGTGAGCACCTACAAAGCGCCACCTGAGGTGGCTGGCGAGCCTCATTCAGAAGGACGGGTTGAGGGGGATTTTGCCTCCGTGGGTGACCGGCCACGTGGTTGGATATGTTTTCTTGCTCCAACCTCAACCTTACGGGTCAAGATGGAGAAGAACTCTGAAGGAAATATCTAGAGATCTGGGTTTTATTCTCACCTCCATTCACCAGCCAAAATTTGTGGCCATTTTATGGCCAGTTTATCTGAGCCTCCGTCTCCCCATTGTCATTCTGCGGTTACACAGCCTGCCGCACTCGGCAGGTTCCTGAACAACCGATCAAACCCTGAAGCAGGGTGCACACGGGAAGACACCCTTACGAATTCTTTTATGGCTCTGTCGACGGCGACTTTATCTGACACTTGAAAACACATCAGAAATGTTTAAGGAGGGAAGGAATTCGGAAGCCAACCAACTTTAGATGTTAGGAAACTGACTTTCTGAGAAGTGAGAAGTTTGCTCAGTCTCACTGTGAGTTAGGGACCCAGCGAGTGCTGGAAGCTGGCCTTGGGGTTCATGGGACAATATTCCTTTTAAAAGGCCACCTTTCGAGTCAGGAATGTTCCAGGCATGCTCACAAAAATGTGTTGAAGGCTGTGCCGTTTATTCCCATTTATGTGGCTTCAATGGAAATAAACACTTGCCACTTAAAGTGATCTCTCCAGTCATCCAGTTCCGACTCTGATTTTTTTTTTTTTAACCTACACTGAATGCTTTCAAGGATTGTCTATTCCTTCCTTAACAACAGCTGCCTGAAAAAGAGCAGGGACAAGCATGAAGAAACTTGGGGTTCGAGTGTTTCCCATGCTGGGAGCTCTCTCAGCCCCTCCCAGACACTCCTGACTCCGACCTGAAGTCGTTTGGTCCATTGGTCACATCCCGGGAAGTTGGAGAGCCGCCAGGGCCGGGGGGGGGGGGGGGGGGGGGGGAGGATTAGTTACAGAGTCCACAGAGCGGTGTGGCCCCATCACATGAAAGTCACTTCCCACTTGGAAGGGACTGCAAATTCCTGCCTTCTGAGTGGTGTTTCAGATGACTGGGAGCTGCCACCAGCCACCAGCACAGCAGGAGGAAGTGGGGGGGAGGGGCGAGCCCGGGCATTCCAACACCGGGCCAGAGCGAGACCCACTGTCGCAGAAAACGAGGACTTCCAGGTGCTCCACCACGCCTCGCCTTAATGTAAGGTTTCTGATTAAAAAAAAAAAACAATCAAGGCTCAGTCTGCCTTCCTTCTGACATACCGAAAGCATTTGTCATTTAATAGCACAGGGACTCCCCTGGAGGTTTTCCAGAACCGTCCACGGAGCGTAAACAGGAATGTTGGGATTTCACATATATGTATAATCAGAAATGTGGAGTACGCCCTGTGCGCCCAGCACTGTGCTAAGCGTGTGGCATGTGCTTGACTCATCTATTCACTCAGCCTCAGGAGAGAGGGACCGCTAACACTGCAACAGCCATGGGACCTGGGGCTCAGATGCTGAAGTAACTTGCACAAGGTCAACAACTGGAAAATGACCAGGAGGAACTTTGACCTGGATCTGTCTGACTCCAAAGCCCTGGGTAGATATGGGGGGGGGGGGGGCTCTCATCCCTCAGCCAGACAGAGAGACCTCAGCCACCAGATGCGCGTTAAGGACCTGACCTCTGTTTTGTTGTTTCTGAGGCCATCTCACATCTCACATTCTCAACTGAACTTTTACCGGCATAACTTTCAGAACGTTCCCCTTATGTCAGAGTGTTTCCTTACCCTCAGCTCCTGCCCTCCGCACCCCACAATCCTCCTGGCTCCTACATGTCTCTCTGGGAAGCTGGTCTCGGGCCCCATTCCCATGAAATAGGTCCCCTGACGTCACAAAGGGATTCTTGTCTAACTTCCACCCTTCTAATCAAAGTTGAAGCAGTGTTTCTTGCTCTAATTGAAGTAAAAGAGCGTGATTGTCCTCTGTCTCATGGTACCCTCAGTTACAATATGTGCTTACATCTGGTGGTATAAAGTATAAAACATAATTACATTTTTTTCCTAAAACCCTAGGGTTGGAAGGGGCTGGGAAATTTTATCTTTTACTTCCTCCTGCCTTCAGATGGGGACGCCCCCCCCCCCAAATCGACAAAATGTAGAAACAGCCTATGAGACCTGTAGGAAGAACATTATTAAAACCAAGGCCGAGCAGCTGCCCCAAGTCCCCCCAGTAGCCTGCAAGTCAAGCAAGAACTGGGTCTCCCAGAGAGAGCTCTGCCTTCCACACAGCCCTTTCCCATGTCATTGTGCACTAGTACTAACTGCCTTATAACTATTATAAAGGTCCATGGGCATACGAGCACAGTGTCTTCTTGTAGGCATTCGATCTCATTTGCTTAACATTTTCTGCACTGCGCTAAGGATACGGAAGCCAACAGAGCAGTTCACCCACCTGCAGAAGCTCAGGACAAGGGCTCAGAATCAAGAACCACCTCAGACTGACCTTGAGCGCCCTCTGTGGGCAAAACTGAGTTTTGCAAGCTGGACCGCTGAGGGCTGTCCTACATCTGGTCCATGGGCTCAATCAAGATCCACAACACTTTTATTTATTTATTTATTTATTTATTTATTTATTTATTTATTTATTTATTAGGGTGACATTAATGAATAGAATTTTATAGGTTCCAGGTGCACAATTCTATATTATCTGTATATTGTAGTGCGTGTTCACCACCCCAAGTCAAGTCTCCCTCCATCACCATGTAATCCCCTTCTCCCCTCTTCTCCCACCTTGCACCCACCTTTAAGTACATGGAGCATAAAGGCGACTCCCAACTCAACTCGCCACCCACCAGCTGGGTGGCTGTGGGCAAATTACCTCCACAGTTGAACTCCAGTTTCCCCGTCTCTGCAACAGGGTCAATAATATTGTGCAGTGCGTTGAAAGGTATCCCGCCCGCAAAAAAAAAAAAAAGTCAAGACATGTCCACATCCTACACTTCAGGATCAATGTAATTAAGTTGAGGATCTTAAGGTCCCCCTGGGTTGTCCAGGGGGACCCTCAATCCCGTGACAAGTGTCTCTCTATAAGAGAAGAAGTCGGCAGGAAGCCAGAGGCAGAGATCGGGCTGACGCAGCCACGAGCCAGGGGACACCGGGAGACGCAAGAGGCAAGTAAGGACTCTCCCCCAGAACCTTCGAAGAGAGTGTGGCCCTGCTGACACCTCGAGTTCAGATCTGGCCTCCAGAACTGGGAGACAATAAATTTCGGGGGGGGGGAGGGATTCCAAGCCACCAAATGAGTGGTAATTGGTCAAAGCAGACCTAGCTCCACATCCCGTCTCCTGGTCTGCAGAGCACGGGACCTAGGCTAGAGCGAGCGCTTCATAGTTCGGTGGGTGTTACTCTTGCCCTGACCACACTCTGGGTCGACTCAGGTCTCTCTTCCTTCTGAAGGTCCTCTCCAGAGAGCGCCCGCCTGGCCAAAAACCTAAGCTAAAGGTTTTAGTGTTTTGATTTAGGGTTCCTTATTTAAGGTGTGCCCTGACGTGGTTGGGACATGGTTCAAAATAACAACCCCCGATTTATAGCCAAATGAATCTGAATAGGACCCCAAAAACCTATTTCAAAAATGTGTCACATATGATTCTGATACAAGCGTGTGGTGTGACGTTCAACCAGGACACTGATTAGCGTTCTTTCTGATTCCGCTTGTGATCGGGTCATGGTGGGTGCAGTCTGGCCCCTCACCCCTGAACGTAGCCCTGTTTCCATCTCTAATGACAGGGGCAAGTCCCCGTCGCTGCCTAGTGGACCTAGAACAGCCATGGAGAGGAACTGGTCCAAGGGCTCATGTGGTGTTTGGGGAGCCAGGGGTGTGGGGCGTGCCCCAGGGACTGCCCATGGTGGCAGAGAATGACAGGGAAGAGCTCGTGCCCAGGACCCTGGCGGTGCAGGCTCATTACACAGAGCTGCTCCCTCATCCGTTTTACCATGCTGGAGCATGCATACGATTCTTTTTTTGGAAAAAATGTAAAGCATTCTGATTTTTTTTTTTTTTTAATAAATGTTTAAACCACTGAGATGACACACTTATTTTCTAGACCGAAAACTGAGGTCCAAAGAGCTTGAGTGCCATGGCCGGGATCACTCAGAGAGGGACTGACAGCCGAGCCCAGACCCCTGGACTCTGGACTTGGCCCAGGGCCCGTCTGCTCCAGGAGCCGCCCAGCCCCCATGCCGCGGCCTTGGGGCGCCTTCGTCTTTGGCCCCCCGGCACTTCCTCCCGTAAGCAGTGGGCCCTGCACCTCTTAGGAAGGAGTTCCTGGGCGGGGCGAGGTTGCCCAGGCAGTGCCAGCGGCCCCTTCCCTGGTGGTGGGCTGGGCCGCCCCCTGCCCCCCAGGCAGCCCGGGCTCCAGGCCAGCACCAGAGGCAGTATCATTGCCCGGGGAAATCTTTTCCCCTCCTTGCAGCCCACACACTGGCCTTATCTCAGGTGACGGGGCGTCCAGGGCACGGGACCGTTGAAATCTTTCCTGGAACACAATGGCCAGGCCCATGTTTTCAGAGAAGAGAACGAGGAGGAGTCGGCAGCCAACGATCACCCAGCTGCTGTGAGAAGGAGCCCTTATCTGCTCTGACCCAGCTCTGGACCCAGGGACCAGCACCAGCCTCACAGCACTGGTCACCAAAGCCGGGGAGCGAGAGTCCGCCATGCAGAGGTCAAGATGCAGCAAAATAAACACTCCCGAGAGAGTGGGGCCTCAAAACCTGGGGCCGCACCAGGCCGGCGTACCCCCGAGAGAATGGGAGCCCACACAAGGCTCCCGACATGGGGGGGTCAATACACGGTCGTCAAGTTAGAGGTGCTTGTGCAGGAACCCCCACTGCAGAGAGGGGCATGCCGAGTAAAAGCTAAGGGCCAGTGCGATTCCAACAGTAGTCTAAGAGGTGACACAAAGTACCACCTGGTCAATGAATAACCAGATAAGCCGTAGCATCAATCATTACTAGAAGAGCCTGATCTGTGGTGGCACAGCGGATAGACTGTCGACCCAGAATGCTGAGGTCGCCGGTTCGAAACCCTGGGCTTGCCTGGTCAAAGCATATACGACAAGCAACCAATGAACAACTAAAATGAAGCAACTGTTAAGTTGATACTTCTCACTCCCCCCGCCCCCAACCCTGTAAAATCAATAAATAAAATCTTTATAAATAATAACAATAATTACTGGAAGAGGTCAGAGGGGCATTCAGGCAGGAAAGACTGGTGAGACTTGGGTTAATAACATGCATCATTCATTAAGCACCTACCACCTGCCAGAGTTGCGGCATGTCGTTTCCAGCAAATCCACGGGGTCTGTAAAATGTCTCTACTTCACAGAGGAGGCAGCTGAACCCAGAGGGGCCAAGGGGTCTCCCACAGTCCCTCAGCGGTGGAGGCAGAGCAGGACTGAGGGTCTGTCTGAGCTGGGTCACGCCCTGGTATCCTCAGCTACGGATGATGAGAACCCGGACACAGGCCAAAGAGAGGACAAGTCATTCCAGGCAGGTGGAAAATGCATCTGAAATCAGAGGCAGGAAAGTCAAAAACACCCTCAAAGCCATTAACAGAGATGGGTTCAGTTAGGATGGAAGTTTCTGGAATGGTCAATACTGACTGAGTACTCACTATGCTGAAAACTTTACATGTGTCGTTCCACTTAACCCTCATAATAACCCTGAAAGGTGCAGAGTAGAATCATTCCCAGTGTACAAATGAGATGACAGCGGCACAGAGAAGTTAAGTAACTTGCCCAAGATCACACAGCTGGTAAGTGACAGAGGTACGATTTGAACACAGTTCGGCGTAGAAGTCCTTGCTTTAAATCACCATGTTACATTTGAAAGAGTCAAGCTGTAAAGGCTGGCTGAATTCAGTGTGGCAGGTGTTCGAATTTGATCCTTTTATAAAAAAGGAAAATGAAGTTATAATGAAATGAGTGTCCTTACAAAAACACACCACAGGGAGAGCAGAGACGCTCTCAACAAGAACCAAGTCTGAACAGGAAAGGGGCAGCCACCCCCTCCCCCCTTCCAGTCCTCTGCCACTTTTGCTTCCGCTGTGATCACGTGATCAGAGCAGAAGGGATCTTTTGGCCATGGTGGGGAAGAATGACCGGAAGGAAGAAAGGAGAATCAGCCACCTGCTCGAGCAGAAGCAAAGCACGAGGCCAAGACCTGAGGTGAGGCTGCTGGGAGGTGGTGGACGCAGACGCGGACGTGAGGCACTGGAGAAGAACAGAACGGACTTGATGGCTGATTTGAGAAAAGGGGTTGTGACTGGTCGTGGCTGAGATTAACCTCCAGGGACCCATCCTCTGACCCATGAAACAGGCTCAGAGGTCCTCCTACAGGGGATGAGGCCAAACGACTGAACTGTCTTTTCCCCAGAAAGGCAAGGACAGTCTATGGCTGTGTTTATGCCTGTCTCCCACACCTCTATGAAAGGACATGAGTCCGGGGGCAGGGCTGTCCAACGACTTACTACAGAGAAAAAGACAGGACACGAGGAGAGGCCCCCGGGCCCGCCGCTAGAGCCCCCAGCCTCCCCTGGCATTAGGGAGGACATTACCTACTGTAAGGGTAGTATTGATTCTGCCCGCCCCACCCCCCAAAAAAAGACAACAGAGCTTTGGGAATTACGGAAGTGCAGGGCAAAGAATAAGCAATTGTTTAGGGTGGAGTGTTTGCCACGTGGTGGTCTAGAAGCTCCCCTAGAGTCATCTTAGAAACTCCTCACTCTCCCGGGACATTGTATTGACTCCCTCAACATCCCAAATGAAGAATTGAGCTCCAGTGTAATTAAATACTTCCTGATGGTCACACAACTAATCAGGAGCAGGCACATACTGGTCACTGCCCTCTCCTTTTCACTAGGACAGGAGGGCAGGTCTGGTCTCCGCATTTCACGGAGGTGGACATCCGGACCCGGAAACACCATGCGGGTTAATGGTGGAGCGAGGCTAAAACCCGAGACTCACATCTCGGGCTCAGGGCTAGTGTTGCCTTTCACTGTTTTATTTGTGTAAGCTTGGGGTGCGCCCTTCAAGTTCCTCAAGGAAAAAGAAGGTAGACGGAAACTGATTGGACTTTGGCTGATGGGCACACAACACAATCAACGGTCCAAATGCCATAGAAATGTTTACCTGAAGCCTCTGTACTCTTTTTTTTTTTGTATTTTTCTGAAGCTGGAAACGGGGAGAGACAGTCAGACAGACTCCTGCATTCGCCCGACTGGGATCCACCCGGCACGCCCACCGGGGCGACGCTCTGCCCACCAGGGGGCGATGCTCTGCCCCTCTGGGGCGTTGCTCTGCCATGACCAGAGCCACTCTAGCGCCTGGGGCAGAGGCCAAGGAGCCATCCCCAGCACCCGGGCCATCTTTGCTCCAATGGAGCTTTGGCTGCGGGAGGGGAAGAGAGAGACAGAGAGGAAGGGGGGGTGGAGAAGCAAATGGGCGCTTCTCCTATGTGCCCTGGGCGGGAATCGAACCCGGGTCCCCCACACGCCAGGCCGACGCTCTACCACTGAGCCAACAGGCCAGGGCCTATGTACTCTTATTGATCAATGTCACCCCACTAAATTTAATTTCTAAATTAAAATAAAAGGGTAGACCTTTCCATCTGGACACCCCCACATGCCCAGCACCAAGGATGGCCCTGAAGACATGAAGTGTGTATCCCTGGCTTGTTGGATGAATTGACTGTCATAATTCATCTCTTTGGTGTCAACACTTCACTTCTTCAATCAATTCTTCACTCTGCCCCAAGAGGTAGACTGCTCAAAGCATTGGTTTTCTTCTCTAACAAATATAATTCCCCTTTTCTCTTTCAAGGCTCAGCCCAGAAACCATCTTCACATTGGAGCCTTCTGTATTCTCAACATGGTAACCTTCCTGAGCATGGCCTCTCCCAGGCCACGTGGCTGGTACCTCTACTCTGCACCCATGTGTCTACCCAGCTGCATAGTACATCCCTTGAGGTGCTGTCCTGGCCGTCATAGTACATCCCTTGAGGTGCTGTCCTGGCCGTCTTGGTATTCTTTAAAAATGTTGATGAGTGAACACAGAAAGGGATGGATGGATGGATGGTTGGCTTGTCGGTTGGATGGTTGGGTCAATAAATAAATAGAGTGATAAGAGGGATGAAAGAAGAAGTATTGGGACAGAGAAATCAAGCAGTTGTACAGTGGAAAAATCAGTGGACTTTATGTCAGAGGCTCCACATTCTATATAGAACTTGACCTCTGATTTGCTGTGTGATCTAGAAAAAAATGCTTCCCCTCTTTTGGGCTCTTTTTACTTGTGTTTAAAAATAAAAATTTAAAAGCACTAGAATCGCTGCAGCTTCCTTTTCTCCAATTCTGTGAATGAAAAGCCCCCACCCACCCCCCCACCCCCCACCCCCGACAAACTCAGTAACGGATGTTTTGCGCCTCCACCCTTGAAAACGGCGATTCTCCTTAATCAGCATCTTATCCGAAGCCACCCCTCTGCCTCATCCCCACCAGGAGCACTGCTATCTCCTGCGGGACCTCTTCGGGCTGTTTGTGAACAAAAGCAAGTATCTTATCTGGTTCCCCTGTGGAGCACTGTCCTGCCCTTGGAAAACATGAATGGGTTTGCAGAAGACAGCGGCCTCTGATAGTCGTCCCACCCTAGGGATGCCTAGAGAGGCAGCTTGTCTTTCTTAGAAAGGTTGTGCAATTTCATGCTACTATCAGGGCTGACATGGAGGTGACTCCTAGCCGGGGACCCTTCAGCAAAGTTCAACTTCGGGTCAAGTCAGTCAGGGGCCCCTAGCAGCTCCGGGGCAGAGGATCCACAAGGAAGAAATTCCGGGACGTTGCCAGAAGCTAACAACAGTTCCCAGCTGTTCCCAGCTGCCTCCTGCCATTGAAGTAGTCTGGGGTGGGGGTCTTCACACAGACGCAGCAGAAGGAGGGGTCAAGGGAACGGCCGCGCCTCTGGGCCAGGGTGGAGAAGAGGCCAGTGGGAACAGACGTCTCTTTGTTGCTGGCGGCTCCCACACATGGCCCGAGACCCCTGGCAGAGACCTCCCTCTCCCTGGACCCCCGGGGACCTCAACATCAGCTGTCTGGATGCTCTGTCCTGTGTAAGGACTTGCAAACCTCTGCTCCCAGCTTGCCTAGGGCCAGGGGCCTTCCCTGCCATTCCTTTCTGAGCACGTGCTGTGAAACTCTCGTATTTAAAAGGTAGTTTCAGGAATGACCTCCCTCGAGCAGAATCAAAGCAACACCCCGCTGAGGATTTTGCTTGGAATGCCCCCTCCATCCCCACTCTTTGTCCGGCCAGCTCCGACTCACCCTCCAGTTCTCATCTGTGTCTTCCTCAAAGCTGCCCACCTTGCCTGCCCCCCACCTGCCAGCACCTGCGCCTCCTCCCGACACACTCATCCCTGGTTTGCTTCCTCTCGGGACTCAACGCGTGCTGGTACATTGTGCATCTGTGGAATGACTGTGTCCCTCACCACGACTGCCCCCTCACGGTGGCAGAGGGTGGCTTGGTTCTTTTCATTACCATCTACCCAGAGCCCACACCGTGCCTGTGCGCCGTCTGTGATCACTGCGGAGTTGTTGAAAAAAAAAAGAAGTAGCTTCAAGAGTGAATGGATTACTTAATACAGAAGACTATTATCTTCAGAATCCTAAAGAGAAAACCTTTAGACTTGTTAAGGGTTGTGAAGCCCTTCATACATGGAACCTAAACTGTTTCTTTTGAACAAAAATACGGCCACATAGATGGTGCTTTTCCCTCAGGGAGTTCGCAGGCTACTGGGGAACCAGGCCTGAAATATGCAGAGTGTGAATACACTGCATTCTCGTTCAATCCTTAAGTGGGGGGAAGTGTCAGGACCCACGTTTGACCGAGAGGGGTTCTAGGGCCCGGAGACTTTAGGTTCCTGGCTCAAACCACAGAGCGAGTGAGTGTCGGAGCTGGAACCCAGGACTTCTGAATCCTCTCAAAGAGATGGTCCTGCCTCCTGTCCCGCCCTTCTTGACTTGGACTGGCTTTTTCATTCTTCTCTTTGAAAGCAGATGGGCCCAGCGTTCTGGTGACCCGCACCATTCCCCAGGAGTGACTGGTGGGACCTGGAGGTGGTGTTGCTTCCGGACCCTGTCACCCTGCCCTCTGTCCCGAGCTGGCTACTGGACCAGTCTGGACGGAAGGAACTCGGGCCCTGGTGCCAGCGACCACACTCTCCCACACTGTGCTGGCTTCCACGTCTTTCCCGGCTCAAGGAATTGCAGACGGTTTGTGCTACCAAGGCTTCCTTGGAATGCCAGCAGCCATGGAAGATGTATAAGGTCAGCGAATGACAGCTCTGTCCAATCTGCTTGGTCTTGCGGACCAGGAAACGTTCTGACTTAGAAGCTGCTCCCTCCCAAGACGGGTCAGTGAGCGCCAGCGAGCAAAGTCACCACGCTGGAAAGCACAGGGTTGGACCCACACAAAGCTGGTTCTGACACCAACTGCCTTATTTTGTGCGAGTTACTCAAAGTCTTTGAACTTCATCTTCCTCTCTGAAAAGGACGTTCTCATGATTATTGCAAAAACCAAACAAGATAAATCATGCAACACCTTTGGCACCGAAGAAGTGTTCGTTCTGTGATAGCTCTTGCCACCCTCCTCTACCCCCATCCCACCACCCCCTGTTTTAAACCTTTGTTTACCTCCCCCTTTTCCTGATTCAAGCCTCATTTGGTCTTTGTCTCATTCTGCTGTTGGTCTGACTATTCCTCATACCATCGAGGTCCTTTCGAGTCTGATCATCTCTTCTGGGAGGGAATACCCCCACCTCCCAGAGGTCAGCAGGCAAAACACCCCAAAGAAAAGAGCAAGCCAGTTTCCCCGAGGAAGTCAGGAACAGGGTACAGGGGAGCTAATTCTGAACTAGTGATGATGGAGAGCAGGGACCCAGCATGGGGAGCATGGGCACCCCAATCAGTGTAAGGGAGCGGCTGTTCAGAGCCGAGCGGGGCCGGAGAGGCGGTGAGGCTGACGAAGCTCCATGGGGCTGCTGGGAAAGCTCTGAGGGCACCCGGAAGCCTTCGGTGCCATCCCGTGGCTCTGGGAGGTTTCTAAACATGGGGGTGAGATGATGACCTCTGTGCCTCCTTGCAGCCCGTGCTGGCCACGGGAGGGACAGACAGGAGAGAAGGAGGAACCAGAGAGAGACTACTTAGGGGTTCAAGGTGGACGCAGTCATGATAGGACAGGGCCCGGATCAAGGCAAAAGATAGTCCAGATAAGAGAATCGATCGGGGACACGCCCAAAACACAACCCAGGGGGATTGGCCCGTTGATTTGTGAGGGAGGCAACAGGGAAGGGAAAAAAAATATATATGTGTGTGTATATATATATATATATATATATATATGTGTGTGTGTGTGTGTGTGTGTGTGTGTATGCCTCTGAGGTTTCTAGCTTGGGAGGCCAGGCTTCCAGTGTCACCATTAGCAGAGTTTTAGGGATGCAAGAGCAGCACACCCAGGAAGAAAAAAGGAGCTTAGTCTATGGCATGCTCTGTCAGGGTTACCCGGGGGACACCCTGGTAATGTCCCAAAAGCACGAGAACAAATGAACCTGGGGTGGACCCGAGATGTCTGCAGTGGAGATGCAGGGCCCGTGTGGTAGGAAGGGGCTTAACAGAATCTGTGAGAGTGGATAAGATCACCACCAGCAGGATAGACTTTCTATTTTTAAAAACAAGTAAAATAGCCTGCCCTGTGAGGGCGCAGTGATTAAAGCATCGACCTGGAACGCTGAGGTAGCCGGTTCGAAACTCCGGGCTAGACTGGTCAAGGCACACACGTGAAACAATTAGGAGTTGATGCTTCCTGCTCCCCTCCCCCGCCTTTCTCTCTCTCCTCTCTCTAAAATCAATTTTAAAAAAAAGTAAAATAAAATAATGAACAATGAACACACTGACATGTCAAAGGCACTCAGGAAAGGGGAGGCCAGACAAGGAGAGCAGGCAGGAACGGGCAGGAAAGCGGAGGAACTAGGAAAAGGCCGAGAGGGCCCGCGAGAGGAAGAACGGCCAGATGGCGGTTACACAGACTCACACACCAGCGAGGCTGCAGAGAACTGTGCACCCAAACATGCCAGTTTTGCTATGTGATACCTTAAAAAATAAAATCCATAAAACACACACAAAAAAAAACATCACTTAGAACCCAACCCTTAGTAACATTCTGGGTAAAAGCAGCTTTACAGTGTTCCTAATAATTAATCAACAATTAGACTAGACTAAATTCTGTGCTCTACATACAACTGTAAACCCGCTTTGCCCCACCCTGTAGTCCCCTCTATATGTGCAGTTAACAAGTATCAGTGCTAAGGTTCCTCATTGACGCTACCTGGTTTCGGAATTCCGTGTGTCAGATAAAATGGTGCAGGCTGGGGGGCGGGGCAGGGACCACATGTGCTGTTGAATTCAACAGAAGGAAAAGATAGTCCAAGCCTGAGAAGAGGAGACGGTTGCATTCAGATTCATTTTACATCCTAGCTAAAGCTCAGACATATACATCCTTTTAGAAAGCTCTGTCCCCGTTTTTTTTTTTTTTTTCAAAGAAGGAAAACACAGAGCTTGCTTAATTTTTTTTTTTTTCTGGAAAGGGAGGCGGTTGCCAGTCCACGCGCCCTCCAGAGGTCCTCTTCCATGGGGTGCTAGCGCCATCTGCTGGTCATGGGTGATATCACCCTAGAGCACAAGCAATGAACAGAAGCCCAGACTGACCGCCTAACCCAGGATTGCCTTCACCTGGCCGGCTCCCCCGTTAAAGACACTACTGCCCCCAAAGCCACAAAGAATTAAGCATCAAACATATTACCAGGGACTGTAGGGGTCTGAACCCCCTCCCCATTGAATGCAAGGGGAAATAGATGTGAGTTAAGCCTTTTTGTGGTAAAAAAAAAAAAAAAAAAAAAAAAAAAAAAAAAAAAAAACAAAAACAAAAAACCCCAACATGTTGGTGTGTGAAGGGCCCTGGTTTGGAAATAAGGACCCCAAGGCCGAGGCTGAACCCCCACCCTCCGCGCTGGTGCCGTGAGACCGAGACCGGACCCAGCAAACAACATCCCAGGTTTTGCCAGCAAGCAGATGAGCATTTGGTGTTCACATCACAGCAGTGTTCTTCATAGTAATTAGGTTGATTGTTTTGCCTCTAACGGCAACTTCTTTTAATTTCTCAAGTTCTAGACTTAGTGTAATCAAAGTGGTTAATTAGCGTCTTGAAACTTTGTATCTCTCCAAAGAGAACCTGTAGAATGAGGAGGCGCAGGCAAAGCCTAGCTCCGCGGAAGGCGGAAGACAGGGCCCCCCTCGGACCCCGGGAGAGGCGACATGGAGTGAGGGCAGAAGACAGGGCCCCCCTCGGACCCCGGGAGAGGCGACGTGGAGAGAGAGAGCTCTCCTTACCCCTTCTCCAGTCCCCACAGGAGGCCACGGGTCTGCTTACGAGCAAGCCCGAGCCCTGGAGCGATGCCACGTCTGAGCCCGTGACTGCAGCTCCGGGCGGGACGTGTTTTATCCTCTCTCCTCCCGCAGATCGGTGCATGAAGCCGGAAGATTCGCAAACGGAGAATGAGCTTCGAGCCCCAATGTCCTGGGGCTGGTTTCATACAGGCACTGAAACTAATATGAGTCCTGGGCCCAGACTGCAGCCAAGTAAACAGATGGGGGCTCTGGGGGACCCTCGCTACCCACCAATTTAAAGGGCCAGGCCACAAGACTATAACGCACATCCATGAGTCATGACCGGGGCCTCATCTGTACGGGAGCTTCCTACTAGACACTCGGTTAGCCACAACGCTCACACGGTAGAAAATCTGGGTACAAGAGAAAAGGTTTAATACCTTGCTTACTTGGGAGGCAAGCAGAAAGGCCACCTCGTTTCATTCCCAGACTGATAATCTCTGCCCCACACCGAATTCTTCTTCTGCTTGATGGCGCCAACTCAGAGAAACTAGCAAGTGCTCGGTTTCCGGTGTTTCATGCTTTCGTTAACACAGCACGTCTATTTAGTGCCTGCTGGGGTCAGACACGGCGTGGACACGCAGGGGATGCAGCAGGCAGTAAGTAACACAGGCTCGGGCTCTGTCCTGCTGTAGCTCATAGCCACGGAAGCAGCTCCATGGTGAGGGGTGCTGGCTCTGGGACGACACAGCCGGGTGCCTGTCCCCCGCTTCCTCCCTGAGCAGTGGGAGGCAGGCTGCTCAACCGCTCTGTGCCATTATTACCCTCACCTGGGAAACGCAGCTAATAATCATACTGACCTCCCGACGCTGCTGAGTATTAAGTGAAGTTGTAGCAGACAGCTTACAGCTGTGCCAGATACGGGGTAAGCACTTAATGTTAGCAATTGTTATCGCGCAGCCGGTCTTAGGGTCTTCATTCTAACGTACTAACTGGGCTGAACAGAGCAGATGACAGGTTTTTAAAGGGAAGGCGATTACCCCGAGAGTGCCCTGACTTCAAACGTTTCTTGGCTAGTGTGGTGGGCAGAATGATGGTCCCAAAGATGTCCACGTCCTCCACCCGAGGACCTAGGACCTTTTATGGCAAAAGAGGCTTTGAAGATGTGGCTTAGATAAGGATCTGGAGATGGGAAGATTGTCCTCAGTTATCCAGACAGGCCCGGGGTAATCACAAGTGTCCTTATAAAAGGGAGTCAGGAGGGTCAGAGCCCGAGAGAGAAGAAGTGGAGGTGATAATGGAAACAGGGAGAAAAGGGGATGGGATTCTTTGGCCATGACTCAAGGAACGTGGGCCGTCTCTAAAGGCTAGAAAATGCAAGGAAAGGCCTCTCGAAGGAAGGGAAGCCCTATTTTAGCCACTTACGATTCATTTCAGACTTACGGCCTCTGGACTACAAAAGGATAAATTTGCACTATTATTAGCCACTAAGTTTTTGGCAATACTTTCACAGCAACAATAGAAAACTAATACAGATCTGAATAAGAAGATAAACTGATTTCCTTACCTTGTGTCCCTTTTGAAAGCAGAAAGACCACTGGCCTGGGATTGGAATCCTGCATATATATATTACTGTGTGTCTTTGGATAAGTTACTTAGTCTCTCTGAGCCTCATTCTTCCATCTCCAAAAGAAAGGTCAACATTGTTATTTCAAGGGTTGGCTACAAAAGTGCAAAGCAGTCTGACCAGGTGGTGGTGCAGCGGATAGAGCATCGGCCTGAGATGCTGAGGACCCAGGTTTGAAACCCCGAGGTCTTGAGTATGGACTCATCTCTCTTGAGTGAGGGGTCGCCAGCTTGAGTGTGGGATCATAGACATGACCCCACGGTCGCTGGCATGAGCCCAAGGTTGCTGGCTTGAGCAAGGGGTCACTGGCTCTGCTGGATCCCCCCTCCCAGTCAAAGCACATATGAAAAAGCGATCAATGAACAATTAAAGTGCCGCAACTAAGTTGTTGCTTCTCATCTCTCTCCCTTCCTGTCTGTCTGTCTCACTCTCTTAAAAAAAGAAATGGCACACAGCAGACACTCAACAGTTGTATCACTCTTCCATTAAAAACGCAGTGCCCTCTCCAAGAGCTGGTTATTTAATTTAGGCGGCAGCTTTTCTGTACTTTGATTAAAGGTATTCACTTGTACACAGGCCACTGTCCATTTCTATGTACTTGACTTCTCCTTGCTGTCGGAGGTTGGGACTGACAACCTAGATACCACGTTAGCTAGAGATAATACATTGGTTTCTGGTACCATGACCCGCTGATAACCTGGGCCCCACCCAGCTATGCTCCCCACCCCTCTCTGTGACAGTCGGAGACCCCCAGCTAAGAATCGGTCCCCGGCTCTAGGTCACCTGTCATCAGCACACCAATTCACTATCACCTCCCCCCATCCTGGAATGCTGGAGACATAAGGGTAGAATCTTTACGTGCCCATTAGAAATGCCACTGTTACTATTATTGCTACCAACAACAATGGCTACATGTGTTGACTGCAGGGCCCTGCCCTTAGAGACTTTGTATAAGATGCAACGGGTCTCCATCCTTCCCAATCTTTTCCTGGGAGGGCGTTTTGGCAAGAAGAAAAATGCAGCCTCTGTGAAGATAGTAATAACAGTGGCATTATGCAGCAGAGGTGGTCAATACTAGCAAACTAGTTTGTCTTACAGATGTTCCACTGGCAGACTAGATCGTGCCTCTCCACAGTCCCCACCACACACACACACATACACACACACACACACACACACACACACACACACCATCTCTGTCCCACCTCCAGCTACAAAAGGGACTTACCTGAGCTCAGGTGTCATTTGCCCAAAACACTGTCGGTGAATAAGCAGATGGAACCTGGGGGCCAGAGCAGGAGCTCTTGGTGGGGAGAGACAGGTGCCGTGGAGGGGGTGCTGGAGTAGAGGAGGAAGGAGGGGTCACGGGGGGCTGCCTCCAGACTGAGAAGGAAAATCCCCTCAAGCCCCTCGTCCGGACTCCATCTGTCCACACACAGTCCTCTGACAGCATGGCGTCCGTCCTGCTGCTGGTCAACCCCGTGGTAGGCAGTCACTTTGTTGTGCTTCACGGATACAGCTTTTAAAATTTATTATTTATTTTTACACATGGAAACTTTGCAGCAACTCAGCAGTGAGAGAGCCTTGTCGGCTTCCTTTTTCCCGGGGAAGATGTTGTGAAGACTGTGGAAGTGACCACCAAGAGTTGAGGTGACCACCTGCACTTCGTTGACAAAGAGCTGCCTTGGAGAGGATGGACTCCGATTTTGGAAGAGGTTCTGTGGGTAAGACGCCCTCCAACAGCATCGCGTGCTGCAGAGCAGCTGTTCGTGGAAGGAGGAACCAATCGATGCGACCAACTTCACCGTCATCTTATGTTAAGAAATTGTCACGGCCACCCCAACCTTTCGGCTGCTGCCACCCTGGTCCATCAGCAGCCACCAACACGCAGGCCGGACCCCCACCAGCAAAAAAGATCACACCTCACTGATGGCTCAGGTGATGGTGAGCATTTTTTTTTCTTTTTGAAATAAAGTATTTTTAAATTAAGGCATGCACAATTTTTTTAAGACATAATGTGGCCTTGGCCGGTGGCTCAGTGGACAGAGCGTTGGCCAGGTGTATGGACATCCTGGGTTCAATTTCTGGTCAGGACACTCAGGAAAAGAAACCATCTGCTTCTCCCCACTCCCTCTCCACCTGTAGCCAGTGGCTCATTTGGTTCAAGCATGGCCCAGGTGCTGAGGATGGCATCCTTGGAGTGTATCAGCCTCAGGCACTAAAAATAGCTGGGTACTTGAACATCGGCACTAGATGGGGTTGCTGGGTAAATTCTGGTCAAAGTGTATTCAGGAGTCTGTCTCACTATCTCTCCTCCTCTCACCAAAAAGAAAGACATAATGCTATTATACATTTAATGGACTACAATAGAGTGTCAGCATAAGTTTTGTGTGTGCTGGCAACCAAAAATTTAGGTGACCCACTTTATTATGATACTCTATTGTGGTGGTCTGGAACCAGACCCCCGGTCTCTATGGGGTATGCTGGTAATGATTCGTGTCTTCCCTTTGCCAAGGTCACAGACAGAGCTGAGACACTGTGGGTTTACGCTTCATTTCATTTAACCCTCACAAGAGCCGACTGAGATGGTTATGTCGTCCTCAAGGTGTAGGCGAGAGGTTGATACCCAAGGACAGACGCATCCAGGTAGCTGCTAGTCAGAGCCAGCAGCCAAGCCACTGTCACCCAAGGCCCAGGGTCTGGCCCTTGCTTCCAGAGCCGAGAACATTTCCAGGGCCTCTTCCAACAAGGTTCGACGTCCTGGGTGGGCTAGAAACCTTGAAGCGAGAATGGAGTTTTATCCCAGAACAAATGAAGAACGGGAAGGGAAGGGTCGTTCCCAGGCGGGAACAGCTGGGCCCAGCTGAGGCGCGGAGGACTTCGCCTCTTCCGCAGTGCCGTCCTCCGTCCTCTGTCCTCCGTCCTCCGTCCTCCGGGAGCGGCCGATCTGCCGTGGGGTCTTGGGTGGCGGCCAGCAACTTTCAGAGAACAGCCTTTCGGTCAGCACAAGCGTGGGGAGGGTGGCCAAGGACACCGGACAGCTGCTGAAGGGAGGTGGCCCTGAGCTGGTGGGGAGGGGGCGTCCTACGGAAATGCGCCAGCGCTGCAGACCAATGCACAAGGAGCCCGCCCCCTCCTGTCACACGTGGAGGAGCACACCCCCCAGAGCACTACTGCAGGTGGCAGGCAACGCTGGGGGTGGGAGGGGGGCATTCGGGGGTGCTGCGACAGTCAGAGAGCTCTTCAGGGTCCAAAGCCCCTCCGTTCCCAGCCTGAAACCTCCTCCACGTAGGGCTCTGCTTGGAGTTCAAGTTCAACCCTTACCTGGGCCTTTTTCTTTGAGCCGAACCCCATGACCAGGAAAAGGGCCGTTGTGAGCAGCTCTTCCCAGGCTCACACCTGGTTCTACGTCTCCTGCGGACACAGGAGGCGCTGACATCCTAGGTCAGTTACAAGGCACGTTTAACGAGCATCCCCAAGTAACTCTAGGTGGGTCGTGGCCAGACCACCCTTCGAAGGCACCGCCCCTGCTGCAGGCCACTGCCTCCGCCTTCCCCTCCCAGACCTACACCAGCATGGGGTGCTCAGGCGCCTGCTCTCAGATCACCTGGCTTCTTCCCCGACATCCCGACCAGCTTATAGCCTCTTCCTGTGAACAGCCCACCGCCGTGGCCAGCACGTAACTGGTTCCGGCTGTGACCTCAGGAGGCACCTGACTGAGAACGTGACACTTTCTGCTAGCCCAGCTGTGCACACAGGTTCTGCTGCCTGCAGGAAGACCCTTCCCTTAACTGTGTCTGTCTTGCCTGGCGGGTTCTTCTTCTTGGCTTTCTGGACTCCGTTGCCTTTTTCCTCCTCACCTGACTCAAGTCTTTCCCCTGGAGGCTGGTCCAGCCTTGACCCCAGTGAGCTTCCCCCTCTGAGCTCACTGCTAGCCCACCCAGGGGTCACAGCAGGGCGGCCCCAGACGCCCCCAGGAGTTCACGGGTGTCCTGAAACTGCGTGGTCGGGCAGGTGGGGCAAACAGCAAGTAAACACTTCCCGGAGGAAGCAGACCACACGGCAGGAGAAAAGGAACAGGTGAGTGTGGCAGTGTGACGTGGGCCGACCCTCCTCCCCGGAAGGAGGATGTTTGCTTGACGTCTCTGGTCTTAAATTGTACAAAACTAATGCATTCAACTCCACCATACAGCCCTGTTGGTTTGAACATATAATTAACGTTTCAATTCGTTATGATCAAGGTGGGAAATGAAGAAATCCTCTTGTTATTAATCTGCTACTGAAGAACTCAATTTTAGAGGCTTAGTTCTGACTTGTGGTAGCGCAGTAGATCAAGCGTCCACCGGGAATACTGAAGTCACTGGTTCAAAACCCTGAGCTTGCCTGGTCAAGGCACATATGAGCAGCAAGTACTATGAGTTGCTCCTCCCCCCCTTTCTTTCTCTCTCTCTCTCTCTCTCCCCCTCTCTCTCTCTGCTTTCTCAAATCAATAAATAAAATCATTTTAAAAATTTTAAAAAGAATTAGTGAATCAAAAGAAGTTGGGTTCTAAGACTCGCAGGTGATCCAGTCTGACACGCATGTCTCCGAGACACTCAGGAACAGGGAGGGGAGACGAGTCTGGCTGTAGGGAGGGGTGAGAGGGGCCAGGACTCAGACATGTAAGTGTGTCAGCAGCCCCACGACAGACTCAGGGTCTCAAGAAAAAAGAGTTCAAGGAAGCAAAGCAGGTGGCGTCCACAACACTGTTGGCCCCTCTCAGAAGCACAGATGCAGTAGCCAGGGGTCTCAAACTCAACTCAGCATGTGGGCCGCAGAGCAAGATCACAGCCGTTAGGCGGGCCGCACTAGGTCTACAAAAGGCAACTGTTACGCAACACTTTTCAGTGTCACAAAACGACCAGAAACTGTAGTTTGTGGATTAGTCTGCGGGCCGCACAAAATTGTTCAGCGGGCCGCATGCGGCCCGCGGGCCGCGAGTTTGAGACCCCTGCGAGTAGACTGTGAGTGTGCTGGTGTTAGTCACTTGTGATGAGCCCAGAATTAGGAGTGCAATGAAATTACTGGTCACCCTCCACATGAAGAAAATCATCTTGCTCGGCCAGGAAGCCGAGGTCCAGAGAGAAAAGACCTGCCCAAAGATGGTGGCCATTAGCCCAGAGCCTGGATAAGCCCAACCTTGTCTTGTGCCCAGGCCTGTGCTGTGTCCACTGAGCCACGCAGCCCCCAGCCCCAAGGGTCTCCTCTTACGGTACCTTGTTGCTAATTCATCACAAGGCTGCAAGGGCTTCTGTGATCGGCACAAAAGTGCAGCACTTTGACCTGCAATAAATCACTACCGTTTGTGGTCTTACCGCCCGTGACCAACTGCAGACAGCCCTGTTCTCACTCAGTCACGCAGTCAAGGCGCTGGGGCCACTCCTGCCTTGATGGAAGCCTGGGAACCGGGAGAAAGGGCAGCCGAGGGGAAGCAGGGTGTCTTCCTTCCCCTCTTCCTTGCTTTCCTGTCCTCCTTTATTCCTCCCTCCGCCCCTGCTTCCCTGCCTGCCTGCCTTCCTTCCTCCCGCATTTCCACCTGTTGTTTTCAGAGCACATTCACTCTGATTTAATCCTGGCAGCAGCGTTGGCAGAGAGGCATCATGGTTGACATGATGCTCCTTTTACAGGAGCAGAAGTGGAGACATCAAGGTGAGGGATGTGTCCCGGGTCCAGAAGGTGGCCATGGCGGAGCTGGAACAAGAACAGAAATCTCTGAGCCGCAGCCCAGGGCCCTGCCGGGTCATCACACTGTTCCTCAGACACTGGAGGCACAGCGCACGACTGTAGGTTCGAAAGTGAGAACTCTTGGGGAAATCCCGTGTCCTCAGAAAGTCCCGGATCCCCGAGGCTGCAGTGAAGGGCGTGCTGGGTGGCCGGGCCCCAGGGTGACACTCCCAGAGGTCTGACCTCCCACCAGGGGACAAGCTAAAGCTGAGGATGCTCAGGGAACTAGAGCCCCACAGGCCACCGCCTCCTCACTCGGGGGCAGTGTTCTTAGGGCGGACGGAGCGCCGAACCATCCGCCATGGGCACGGCCAGCACCGAGGTACACATGCTGAGTTCTAGGACTCACACTTCCCAGGCGTGACCTCATCTAATGTCCCAGCCATTATAAAATACCTGCACTCAGTTGTCCCCATTACTTAGACGGGAGAGTTAAAGCAGAAGAGGTTAAATGATTTGTCACATCCCGTACAATCAGCTCTCCACAGGGCTGGGCTCTGCAGCCAGAAAACGTGGGTCGGGGTTAATAAGCTAACCTCTGTCCCAGGAAGGGAAACATGGCCAAGACCACATCCCCAGGCTCACCAGGAGTCCGAGCCCCAGGAAATTCCAGTCCTGGCCGTAGAAAGGTGTCACACATGCGTCCAGGAGAGATGCCTAGGACCGGAAATGAGGGGCAGAGGGGAACGCTGGCGTTTGATGGAACTGGCCAGCCAGCGCTGGTGGGTTTCCCCTTAGGACATGGCCCACTCCTGACCCCTGTCCAAGCATTGCCAGGTGGAAATTCAGAATACCAGCCCCCGCCCACGGCAGACAAAATGCCTGAAATTCCTCTTCAGCGGTCAGATAAAGGGTTTGCTCTCTTCACCACCTGGATCAGTAAACCCTTTCCACTCCAGCTTAGGGGTCCCTCCACCAACAGGCCGGAGGTCCTTGGCTTCATGGGCCTCCACCTTCATCTGAACATGGGGGGATGGCACCTGCTCTGCAAGATGTTCCGGTGGCTAAATGAGGCAACAGAGGAAAAGAAAGAAGAAAGCGAGGTGTGGGGAGGAAGGAGTCCCTGTTCTCCCTGCCCCTGCCCGCATCGTGCATTCTCTCTCTCTCTCTCTCTCTCTCTCTCTCTCTCTCTCTCTCTCTCTCTCACACACACACACACACACACACACACACCCCGCCGGGCCGCCTCCCCCATCCCCCGAGTCCAGGAAGACCTCGCACAAGGCTCACACCACCGGCCAGGCTTCTGGCCCCAGCTATCCCCGGGCTCTGCCCCCTAACATGCCAGCAAAACACTCCTCTGCGTCACTCCCTGGAGCGAGGGCTTGCCCTCCGCTTGCTGGGCGCTGCTGTGAAAGGGGATAAATAGCACCAGAAGGACACCAGCATTCACCGTACTGAGCATTTGTTGTGATATGAGAGCCCTCAGCACAACAACTGCCACACCAGAGGCGCACAGTAGGCTGAATTATGACAGTGCCAGGCTCCCAACTCTTCAACACTCTCCTTTTGTCCTCAAAAATAATAATAATAATAATAATAATTCCAAACTCCTGTCCTGGCCTGCTGAGCTCTGCGCTCTCTGGGTCCCTCCGAATTCCCGTTCTTCCCGCTGGTCATTCTCCTCCTCCGTGGATACCCTCCAATCCCACCAGCCTGTTTTCTAAACGCTCCTCTCTTTTCCCCAGCAGGGCTTTGCGGACACTGTTCTCTCTGTCTGGAATGTCCTTCCTCCACTTACGGCATGACCAGCCCTGCCTCATAGCTGAGAGCTCAGCCTGCTGTGGCGTTTCTGGGTCACCTAGTCTGAAAAGGTCCCCAGGTCTGGGGGGGGGGGGACTATGTTTTTGTTGCTCATCTCTGGGTAGCAGCATCTGGCACAGTGCACGGCCCGCAGTTGGTAATTAATAAGTATTTTGTTGAATGAATGCATGAGTGAATGATCAATGCAGTAAATATTTTTTTCCCTTCTCTGCTCTGCCTGTAATTCTTTTCTGGGTGTTTTGCAAATGCAAATGGCACCTCCCATTAGAATGCAGAGAGGGTCAGCATTATAGATTTCTTTTGTTCTCAGCCCAGGGTGCAGTACAGTACAGCATTTGTATACAACACTCAAAAAAAATGGTTGATGGGTGAACGAATGAATCATTAAATGAATGAGCAATTGGGCACTCACCCAAAACTTGCTGGACTGCACTGAATTAAGCAGCCCTGCCTGTGTAAAGGAAGTACCACGTCCTGGTGACAGCAAACATGTGGTCTGCATTTGTCAGTGGGGCTTTCTTGTGCTCGGCCCCTCCCCGTGGCCATCACCCATCAGCCTGCTAATGGGATAATAAAGGAAAGGGATCAGGGTCCTGGGCTTTCTCAGAGTCATCAGCTCAAAGCCCTTTTCATGTGAGCTCCCGACTCAATAGGGTGTGGAGAGAAGAGAAAAGGTGATGAATGGCCCCAATACCAGGGACCGCGGATACCTGACTTTGTTCTTATCTCGGGGACTCAGAGAGAGCCAGTGGCTGACGCACTGAGTCATGATGAACTCAGAAACCCAAGAATGTCCCTTGATAAATGATTGCTGAATAAATGAATGAATGCTTCTGCTGCTTATTACCTTTGCAGTGAAGAGGGTCAAAGGTTGGTATTAACCCAAGGCTCATGGCGTAAGATGTTTCTTGTGACCCGGCAGGAATTATTACCAAGGGCAGCCTGGGCCAGCCAGTTCACATGGCTAATGAAGACAGGGTCACAGGTTTGAGGCCCTCTGGAGGCTAGTTATCCGCAGGCCAAGGGAAAATCTGCCTCCCAGCCACTGTCTGTGCACGGACGCTGGGCGACCATCTTGCAAATTCAATTCATTTGTCCAGGAGGGGTGGCCATCGTATGGATGTCTTAGCTGAAACGCTTTATCAGAGGAAGGCGACTGATTCCTGTGTCCGTGTGCGCAGGACATCTTAAGCACAGTGACGATGAGTGGTTGCTACGTGCCAGGCACGGGGTTGAGCTCCTTTCCAGATGTTCTCACTCACTCCTCCAGGCAGCTGTGACCATCCTTCTTTCCACCTCAGAAAGCTGGAGCTCAGAGAGAGGTTATCGAGATGCCTCCACACCCACTCTATCCCTGTGGTCGCAGGGACTCTGATGCAACCTGGTGAGGTCAATGTCACTTTATTTCTTACACAGACAGAGGAAGAGACGTGCTGACTGGCCCACAGTCACCAGCTGAGAAAGAGCAGTGCCCTGTCCCAGATACAAAGTGTTCCTGACGCCCATTCCACTCTCTTAACCCAGGTACCAGAGACACTGCGCTTCTCTTGACAAGCGGATGTTAAGATGGCCTTTCCAGGTAAAAGGTGCCGAGTTCAAAATCAAGGAAAGCAAGGCTCCGGGCGGTTGTAAAGAATCAAAGAACTGCCACCCAAGGCATCACCCAGACTAGTCTCCTGGTGTCAAGGCTGAGCAAGGGGACAGTGGCATGCACAGGAAGAGAGGGTCTTGGAACCGGGGCGCAGGGGTGGGGGGTAAGAAAGGCTTTTTGTGAATCTCAGCTTTATCATTTATTATGTATTGCTGGGTAGGTGGCTCAACCTCCGTAGGCCTAGTTAGGTGCTGTTCTAGGTGCTTTACGTGCATAACAACCTTTAAAGTGGGCAGCAGCAGTCCTGTTTCATGAATGAGAAAATTGAGTCACAAAGAGGAGCAGAAGTTCATTCAAGATACCCAACGAGAAAGTGGCAGAGTAGGGACTTCAATCTGCGGACTCTGGCAATAGTGCCTGTGCACTGAATACAAGAACTATCATCACTACCATCATCACCATCATCATCACCATCATTATCACCATCATCATCACCATTATCACCATCATTATCACCATCATCATCACCATTATCACCATCATCACCATTATCACTACCATCATCAGCACCACCATCACCATCATCACCATCATCACCATAATCACCATTATCACCATCACCACCCACCATCATCATCACCATCATCATCACCATCATCATCACCATCATCACCATCATCACCGTCAACCGTCATCATCACCATTATCACCATCATCATCACCATCATCATCACCATTATCACCATCATCATCACCATCACCATCATCACCATCATCATCACCATCATCACCATCATCATCACCATCATCACCATCATCACTATCATCATCACCATCATCGTCACCATCATCACTATCATCTTCACCATCATCACCATCATCACCATCATCATCACCATCTTCACCATCATCACTATCATCATCACCATCATCATCACTATCACCATCATCACTATCATCACTATCACCATCATCACTATCACCATCATCACCATCATCACCATCATCACCATCATCACCATCATCACCATCATCATTGACCTTAGGCTTTGGGGGGTCTGATGCATGTTAAGTGCACAGCAAAGTGTCTGGAGCATTGTACGTATTTAACACATGGCACATTTTATCATTAACCCCATGTCCCACCCCAGGAGGTCCGTTCTCATTTTTCAGTGGGTACTCAGGAGTCTCCTGAGTAGTTATAGACAGATGATGCAGACAGATGGTCCAGGACAGCCCAGGATTTGAAAGTCAGTGTTTTGTGCATGGACTGAGCTACATGTCCTAGGGAAGCAGTTAGCCCAGCAGACTGACCCTGGGCAGAGTGGACTCCCTAACCTGGGTGCAGCTCAGGGTTCCCGTCGGCCTTGGGAGACAGAACATGGTGACGAGCAGTCCTGGGCCAGGTATCCCCTAATGCACAAGTCCACTTGGGAGGTCTGGCTTCAGGCCAGGATGACCCAACTCACTGGGCTGGGACTCAGGGACAAGGCTGCAATCCCTGGGGAGACCTTACTAGAACAAGGCAGGGCTAGGATGTATCTACATTATAAGAACAAGGACTTGGGCACAAAGAAGAAGGAAGGGAGGGGTGGCAGGTGCCAGGATAGTCTCACTCTAGCTACCAGATAACGGAGCAAACAATGGAGATGAGAGAAATAACCCAAGTGGGACCTAACGCTTAGTTTCATTCAACTCATCTAGAATTTCTTAAAACTCTCCTGTGTTAGAACAGCAGGGGTCCTAAGAGCTTGGGATGGGGGGTGAGATATAGATGAAGCCTTAAGGTGCTTATCAAAAATGCACCTGGATGTGCACCTGTCAGGAATGTCAGACGAGATTTTTGCATTTGGTAAAGCATTGGACCAGGTGACCTTGACCATACTTCCCACTCTGCAACCATGTTGCAACAGGCCTTCTTCCTCACACACACCCCTCCCCCACTCCTGGGTCATCATGAGGCATGCGAGGACTGCCTACATGACAACACATAGCTCGAGACAGAGACAGCACCACGCTCCAAAGTCTGAACCGGGCAGCGACGTCTCCGGGAGCAACCTCCCTGTAACGTCAACACCCATCCTGAGGTCTACCACCCCACAGGCACCCATCTGTTCTGGGAGGCCGTGTGACGGCTGTGGGGAGTGGCACCAAGTCTCTTGAGGAGCAGGGATGGGACAGCCCCCACCATCAATAGAGCTCTGTGGCCTCCAAGGAAAGAGAGGAACGCCCTGTCTCGGGAATGCGGCCTCCAGAGCACGGAAGACAGCCACTCTTTGCCGTGATGAAACCCCAAATGCTCTGGGTGTGGTGGGTTGTGTGTTGTTGTTTTTTTAAAAGCGTCTTCTCCTACCACTGAGCCTTGGAAATGTGGAGAGCATACCATCCAAGCCATTAAATACCCAGACAGCTCGGGACAGAGACGAGAACAAGGAGCTAATGAGCTTGGGCAGAGTGTCTCACACAAATAAACATGCGGTGAATTATTTCCATTGCCAATAAATACCGTCTTTCAGGGGGTTCCAAAGGAGACCAAACAGCCGCCCCCACCACCCCCGGTAAAAGGGTGACACTGTGGACCTAAGGAGCAAGCAGCCAGACACAGAAGCCAGACCTGCCAGCCACCCTTTAATTTATAGGCCATAAATGATGGCGCCCATGATCTATTGGCCCTGACTGGAGGAGGGGGGGTTATTCTGGCTAAGAGCACACACAGAGGCCACTGAGAACAGTAATGGCCGTGGGTAGGAAAAGGTTGGGCTCTCACTAAATGCTAAGGAGTGATGTTTGGAACAGACAGTTCTGTTCCTAAGAGATGGTTCCAAACACATCAGAGGAAACCCATCAGAGGAGGCAGCTCACACTCCCCGTCAAGCTGAGGTCCAGCCGCGGGGTTGGGAACCCGGGGATGCTACCCCTGGGGGAGACGGCCTGTGACAGCTGGCAACTGACTCTGATCTCCACTGGCCTTCCTGCTGCACGTCTGGCCTTTCAGGGCGTCCTCTTACCCCCGATTTTGCCCCATCAGTACCTGTTCTCAGGTACAGGTTGGTTTCAGTCCTTCACCCGAGCTCTTAGAGGAGAGTGGCATGAGCTCCTAGACCTCATCTGTCCTATGATCGCAGCGACACAGAGACAGTTCAGTGCCCATCACAGAATAGACACTCAGTAGGTCTTTGTTCAATGAATAAAGAGCCTGAAACAGTCTGTTTGTAGTCATCCATCTATCCACCCTTTCTTCCACCCATCCTTCCTTTCATCCATCCATTCAGCCGATCAGCATTTTTCATTGCGCATGATTTGTTACAAAAACACAACATAGTTCATGCCCAGTGCCTGTCCAGCAAGAGAGAATTCAATAATGTGTATGTATAATATATAAAATTGTTGTCAACTATATGTGGTAAGTGATACATTCCACTCGTGGTTGAATAATAGCACAGGTTTTGTGAGAATACAGCACAAATCTTCAAGGTGGTTTGGGAATGCCTAAACCTGGGGACACACCACACTCAGCAAACACGTGTTGATTAGAGGCAGTGCTAGAGACAGCATGGTCCAAGGCAAAGGGCATTCTTTAGGTAAATTACATTTTTCCAAAATCTCCCTTTGCATGCCTATTGCAATTTTCCGTCCCTTTTCCCCCACTCATGTTGTTTGTTGTTGATATAATCCTGTTATTTATTGTTGTTGTTTTTGAAGTGGGTCACTCTTAGGGACTGGGTTGTGTTAGCCTCATTTCCACCAATATTCATGTGCTGTAGCCTTAACCGCTAATACCTCCGAATATAATTCATTTGAACAAAGGGCCTTTAAAGAAGTTAAAAGGAATTTAACTGAGTCTATTAGGGTGGGCCCTAGCTCGATCAGACTGGTGTCATTTTAAGGAAAAGAAGATATTCTCTCATCCTATCTCTCTGTCTCTGTCTCTCTCCGGCACAAGCACCGAGGAAAAGCAAGATGGCGGCTGCCTGCCAACATGAACCTCACCATGCTGCCACCCTGACCTTGGACTTCCAGCCTTCAGAAAAGGGAGAAAATAAGACTCCGGGGAAGTCTCGCGGTCTGTGGTGTTTCACAGGGCAGCCCCGGCTGACTGAGACCCCCACCACACACTCCCCCAGGATGGTTCTGCTCCCTCCACTTGGCTTTTAATGACCCCTCCCATGACAGAAACCCACTCTCTCCTTTCCTTCAGTTCCAAATTTCCAGCTGGGACGCCCCCCACCCAGCACGGCCAACTCAGCACACCGGCAGTGGGCCCACACCTCTGCCTCACTCCAGACGAGGACGCCGCCATCTTCCTGAATATCGGGCTCAGGTTGCTGAATCTGATCACTTCTACCTTCTCCCTCTTTTCTCTACCACACTCAAAAAGGTCCCTACTTTCAGTGACCTCTCTATTCAAACCTGGCTACTGGTCACCTGCGTTAAGAAACCAGGCAAGCCAGGGAGAATGGTTTCCTACAGGAAAGTCAGGCAGTGGCCCTCGGGGTGTTTGCGGTCCACATTTTGGGGTATTTAGAAGTTGGTTCCAAAGCATAATTCCAGTAAGCCACATACAGCATTTTAAAGTCTTGCCTATTATTTATTATTTATATATTGAAATTATAGCTTCAATCTAAAAATAAGTGTTGTATTGTCCTTTGATGTCATTTTATAATAATCATTACTGACCAGGAAATTGTTATCTTGGAATGTGATATCTTACAAAAAAGCAAAGTTCTTTTTTATAATCACATTGTTATCAGGCCTGTAACCATGTCATTTTAAGTTTTGTCATTGTTTTACTCTGATGCATTTATAAATATGTCACATCTTTAGAAAGAGACCCATAAAAAAAGACTCTGACCTACTCTCACAGATTCTCAATAAACTATAACTTTAAATTAAATAAAATAAAGATAATTGTTATTTTTATGACCTTGTTCAAGTAATTATTATTTTTTTATGTTTTTTGTTCAAAACATAATACATTTTTTTGCTTCCTAAATATAAGAAAACATACTTTCTTTTCTTAGAACAATTTAGTAAAGCATATCTTTATAAACAATATTGGGATATTTATATTTTTCTCTCTATTTAATCCTTCTAAAACCTGGCAACTCCTAATGTATTAGCATTAGTATTATCATGGCAATATATATATATTTGTCTGCATAAATCCAATAAGAATCTAATTTCTTTAGAATAAGACATAAAACCAATTTTCAGTTGTGGTTTTACTAACCAAGGCTCTGACTGGGATGTTATGTCCACAAAGGACACGCCTGGACTCTGGATGTCACCAGAAAGGTGTAAGGAATTAAAATGGACTTTGAGAGCCGATAAAGGCCCTTGGAGAAACGGCGTGGAACGTTCCTTGCTCATGTGGTTCATGGCAAGTCTGTCTAGCGAAGGGACTAATTCGCTTTCCTGCGAGATGGAAAAAAAAGAACCTCAAAACATTTTGGGGAGCCTCAAGAGCTTGAGGAATTCACCCAGACCTACAGGTTATTGCCGGAAAGCTTAATGGCAACTACATAACTTCGCTTTTATTTGCCCTGCGGGGCTGATTAAATCTCAATCTTAGCCTGATCAGGCAGGCGGTGGCGCGGTGGATAAAGCTTCAGCCTGGGACACTGAGGGCCCAGCTTCGAAACCCCAAGGTTGCTGGCTTGAGCGTGGGCTCACCAGCTTGAGCACGGGGTTGAAAACTTGAGTGTGGGATTATAGGCATGACCCTGTGGTGACTGCTTTGAGCTCAAAGGTCACTGCCTTGAAGCCCAAGGTCTCTGGTTTGAGCCCAAGGTCACTGGCTCAGCTGGAGCCCCCCCCCCCAAGGCATACACGAGAAAGCAACCAATGAACAACTAAGGTGCCTCAGCTATGAGTTGATGGTTCTCATCTCTCTCTAGTCCTGTTTGTCTCTCTCTCTGTCTCTCTTGCTCGCTAAAAAAAAAAAAAAACAAAAAAAAAGAAAATATACACAAAAAAACTCAGTCTTAATATTTTTTATGAAATTTCAGCAAAGCATATTTAAGAAAGCCTATATGATCTATTATACTTCTTGTTGTATTTATGCAAATAATTGGGCCAAATTAAAACTGGACTTAATGAAATAAATGTGTTGTTGTTCATGCGGCTCTTTAATAAAAATGAGGGCTATTTTAGGGGAGAAATTGTGTTTCAGCAGACTCTGTAATACACAACTGTAATAGTAAACTCTAGTTCTAGTAACTGTCTTTCTATTCTTTGATTTGGAATTATTGAGAACTAAAATTCATCCTTTCATTGGACCACTCATCTTAATCCTTGTATGTTGGTCAAATAAGTTTGCAAATATGATGTATATGTTTGCTCGCTTATAGTTTGCATTGGGTGTGGGGGGACAGGCTGTAAGCAGGCAGGATTCTTATAGCCTAAGGCAGGGGTCCCCAAACTACGGCCTGCGGGCTGCATGCGGCTCCCTGAGGCCATTTATCCGGCCCCCGCTGCACTTCCAGAAAGGGCACCTCTTTCATTGGTGGTCAGTGAGAGGAGCACATTGACCATCTCATTAGCCAAAAGCAGACCCATAGTTCCCATTGAAATACTGGTCTGTTTGTTGATTTAACTTTACTTGTTCTTTATTTTAAAATTGTATTTGTTCCCGTTTTGTGTTTTTACTTTAAAATAAGATATGTGCAGTGTGCATAGGGATTTGTTCATAGTTTTTTTTATAGTCCAGCCCTCCAACAGTCTGAGGGACAGTAAACTGGCCCCCTATGTAAAAAGTTTGGGAACCTCTGGCCTAAGGCTTAGTTTTAAGACTAAGCCTTTCCCACCTTTTCTGATGTGGGGTGGTGTACTCTCATGAGGAATCCCATCATGCCTCAAATAAGTGACTTTGTATCAGAGACTTCCTTGTTTGTATATTGGATTAAAGGTTTTGATTTCTATACTATAAAATGGGGGCAGACCAGGAGCTTGCTCTCTTTCAGTTCCTGAGATTAGCATTAGAGAAGAGAGCAGAGAAAGGCTATGTGGAGGAGGCCAGGAGAAGCAGCCAAGATGGCAGAATGCTAAAGGTGAATAAGTCTGGTGAGCTAGAAACCTTTGATTCTAGGAAACTCGGATAAGTCAGTAGCTTTGTGAGCACTGAATGAGTGGGTTTTAAAGCCCAGTATGTGTTTTTACTTGCCTGCCGGGTGCGAGCTAGGACTAACGATGATGGCCCACCAGTTCTTGGCTCCATTGTTTCATTACCGTCTGTCCAAATCTAATGCAAATTTGCATAGGCCAGGCAGCTCTGATGGTGGCCGTGGCTGCTGGCTTTACATTTGGCGTAGTCTGTGGCAGGATTCGATACAGATGAGTAAGGAGCCACCTTTGAGTGGTGGAGTAGAGGACTGGCTGCTGTTATGGTTCCCCATGGCTGTCCTTTTGGGGACCATAGCCTAGCTGACCTTTATAGGCATGTGTGAGGAAACTGAGAGCTCTGTGGAAGAGGCTTCCCGGGACCTGCATACCGAGCAGCGGAAGGAGCTGGAGCAAACGTGGGAGAAAGAGATGCCGGTCCTGGAGCTGGAGCAAGCACCGGAGAAGGAGGCCAACCTGGTTCATGAGATTCGCTTGAAAATACAGCAGCGGCTGGAGGAGGAATCACAAGTTCGTGAGTTGCAGATTGCCCGGGATGTTGTGGAGAGCCAGCAGTGGCAGGAGGCCGGGGCTGAGGCTGGAGCTGGGGCTGCAAGGCCTGCAGAGCAAAAGGTGGCAGCAGCCCAGAGCTCAAGCCCGGCAGCAGAAGCTGATATTTTTAGTTCCTCTTTGGAGGATGAGGAGAATTGGGCTGGAGTTGCGATCTGCAGTCTCCAGAAGGTGAAAGTCCAGCAGCAGGGAGTTCTTACTATGACCCTGGTAGGTCTGCGATTTGGGGACATAAGGGTGAGTGCCATCAAGCTCTCTGGAGCAGAGATGGAAATGCTGACTGCCATTGCCACGTGCTCCTCTTTGGGACAGTGTAAGACCTGCCAGGACGGCAGGGATGAGGGGGGTGGCTGACACCCCATGTGCGTGGACTGATTCCTGGACTCTGACCGGAGTGAGTACTGGCTCCTTTGTTGGATGGACTTATGGATTTTGGACAATGTGAAATACCCTGATGGGGTTGGGGGGCGGCTTTGTTGGAGGCCCTCACCCTGCCCCAGGAAGCCTTTCAAATGGCTAGAAAGAGGCCGAGGACATTTTGCACTTTTGGCAAAATGCTCATAGACTGGTGAAATATATCTTTGTTCTTGTTGAAAATGTATGATTTGTGCCTGACCTGTGGTGGCGCAGTGGGTAAAGCGTCAACCTGGAAACGCTGAGGTTGCCGGTTCAAAGCCCTGGGCTTGCCTGGTCAAGGCACATATGGGAGTTGATGCTTCCAGCTCCTCCCCCCTTCTCTCTCTCTGTCTCTCTCTCCTCTCTAAAAATGAATAAAAAAAAAAATTTAAAAGAAAATGTATGATTTGTGCTGTTGTTGTAATTTGGGTAATGTGCTTAATTTTCTTGTACAGGAGCACCTGTGCTTTAGATTGTAAGAGAGCAAAAGGGGTGGAATGTTGGTCAAATAAGTTTGCAAATGTGATGTATGTGTCTGCTCGCTTATAGTTTGCATTAGATGTGGGCGACAGGCTGTAAGCTGGCAGGATTCTTGTAGCCTGGGGCTTAGTTTTAAGACAGCCTTTCCCACCCTTTTTGATGTGGGGTGGTGCACTCTCATGAGGAATCCCATTATGCCTCAGATAAGTGACTTTGTATCAGAGACTTCCTTGTTTGTATATTGGATTAAAGGTTTTGATTTCTATACTATAAAGTGGGGCAGACCGGGAGCTTGCTCTCTCTCAGTTCCTGAGATTAGCAATAGAGAGGAGAGCAGAGAAAAGGCCACATGGAGGAGGCCAGGAGAAGCAGCCAAGATGGCAGAATGCTAAAGGAGAATAAGGCTGGTGAGCTAGAAACCTTTGATTCTAGGAAACTCAGATAAGTCAGTAGCTTTGTGAGCACTGAATGAGTGGGTTTTGGAGCCCAGTGTGTGTTTTTACTTGCCCGCTGGGTGCAAGCTAGAATTAAAGGTAATGTCCCACCAGTTCTTGGCTCCGTTGTTTTATTACCATCTGTCTGAATCTATTGTGAACCTGCATGGGCCAGGCAGCTCTGATGGTGGCCGTGGCTACTGGCTTCACATTGTCATTCTAGCTTTGGTGCAATAATACTGAACTTGGGAACAGAATTTGTCACCACAAGGTTACAAACCCTACTTATACTCAGGGACCATCACCTCTAGACAGCACCACCACCGCCTTCCATGCCCAGGCCTCTGCGCCCCTCCGACAGAGAGCAAGGATCTCTTGGTTCTGAAGGAACATGGCGCCCCTCTTCCTCAGGAAGCAGTTACAGAAGAGTCCCTGCACCCCTTTTCCCTGAAAGGATTCAGGGCCAAGATGCTTGAGGGGGAATGTGGCAGGCAGTTAGACCTGAACAGAGCAAGGACAATGGGCCAGGCACAGAAGGCCACCAGGGCAGAAAGCCCCAGGTGCCTAACAACAGGCAAAGCAGGGAAGACAAGCACACACACACACACACACCCCCATGATGGCCTTTCCGCGGTTAGCTGGTCATACAGTTTAGACCCCCGGGCTTCACATCCCTGGTCATGTCAGCCGGACCCTCCCCTAACCTCTCCTCCTCTGGCATATCACTAGTCACGTGATCTCAGATGTGGGAGCGGGCACACACCCCACCCCCTCAGAGGAGGAACAGACAAGAAAGCTGGAGAACAGCACTTAAACCTTAATCCCTAGAGATAACATCCAGGACTCAGCTGGGTTTCCGCTCCAGGTCCCAAAAGCAGCAAAACCAGACAATTGAAAGTCTCGGCAGACCTGGGACCAGCTGCACTGACTAATGACCCCCTGCCTTGGCGCCAACTGCTCAGTAGAGAAGACTACCCTAAAAGAACCCACCTGGAGAGCTGATGAATAGTCTACTGAGAGCCTCCCCTGGGACCTCCTTGGAAATGCCCACCCCTGAAACCCCGGGGACAGAATTCCCAGGCAGCCTCCCTCTGTGCGTACCCTGAGCCCTCCCCTTAGGCACACCCTCCCTGCCACGCCCTCCCTCCGCAGCTCTAAAGGGCCCCGCGGACACTTGCAACCAGGGAACCAGCTGGCAGCAGCAGCTCGTCCCTGGGACCCCTGAACCTGACTCCAAGGTCCCCCTTTTGTCTAACTTTCTTCCTGCACAGCCAGTAAATTCTTCCTTTACTTACTGCACTTTGTGCCCTAATTGAATTCTTTCTTTCAAACAAAACCAGAACCGAGTTCTTATCACTCGCCCTGTAACTAGTTGACCAAGGTTACGATGTTTTGAAACAGTTTAGTTAGTTGCTTTGTTGTAAAGTATATTACCTTAATTCCGCGGGTTACGTAGAGACACCAAGGCAGGATACAGAAGAAATTTTAGGGAAAGTTTTATTAATAAGCTGGCTACATATGACTTACACGGGGTATAGTTAACCCAAATCATGCCACCTCGAATATAGCTCTGAGGCTAGTTATATAGACTTGATCACATACAGGTTGGGGGAAAAGGAGGGCGAACATGACACAGTAGTCAATCATTAACAAGCTTACAACATTTATCTATATGTAAAGCCAGTAGCCACGGTCACCATCACAGCTGCCTGGCCCATGCAGGTTTGCATTTGATTAGGACAGATGGTAATGAAACAATGGAGTCAAGAACTGGTGAGCCATTAGCTTTTATTCTAGCTTGCACCCAGCGGGTAAGAAATACACACAATGGGAAAACATTTCCCTTTCCATTCAGGGCTCCCAAAGCCACTGACTTATCCGAGTTTCCTAGAATCAAAGGTTTCTAGCTCACCAGACTTATTCACCTCTGTTCCCCATCTCCTTCTCTCTGCATAAACTTTGCACAGACTTCTCACTCAGCACTCCACCATCTTGGCTGCTTCTCAGGCCTCCTCCACAGGGCCTTTCTCTGCTCTCTAGTCTAATTCTAATCTCAGGAACCCAGAGCAAGCAAACTCCCAGTCTATCCCATTTATAATATAGAAATCAAAACCTTTAATCCAATATACAAACAAGGAAGTCTCTGATACAAAGTCACTTATCTGAGGCATAATGGCATTCCTCATGAGAGTGCACCACCCCACATCAAAAAGGGTGGGGAAGGCTTAGTCTTAAAACTAAGCCTTAAGCTATAAGGATCCTGCCTGCTTACAGCCCGTCCCCAACACACATTAATATAATCACGTCCATCCCAAGCAAGAAGGGCAACTAATATCACCTGGGCAACAGGCTTCCACATGGGCAGCACCATCTTTAACAAAGTGAGTGTAATATATTTTATCTGCCCAATGCTATAGGATCTATTAAAAGGAAAAAACATCCCTACACATTAAAACTTACAAGATAAGAATAGTGATAAATGTCATTTTGCATATTAACACAGTAGCAATAAATGTCGTTTTACATATTAAAGACATTCCCAAATTTTCTAGGGTCATTGCCACAATAGTGAAAAATTTTAGCTTAGGATAAGTGTTGGGCAGATAAAATGTATTATGCTCACTTTGTTAAAGAGGCCGTTGCCCAGGTGATATTAATGTGTGTTGAGAATTGTTGTAGCCTGGGGCTTGGTTTTGGGATTAAGCCTGTCCCACCCTTTTTGATGTAGGGTGGTACAATCCAATCATGCCTCAGAAAGTGACTTTGTATTAGAGACTTCCCTATTTTGTATATTGGATTAGAGGTTGTGAAGTTACAATATAAAATGGGGGCAGAACAGAGTTTGGGCTCTTGGTTCCTGAGGTTAGCATGAGAAAGCAGAGAGAGTAGAGCCAGCAGCAGGAGGAGGCCACGTGGAGGAGGCCAGGAGAAGCAGCCAAGATGGCGGAGTGCTGAGTGAGATGCCAGTTTGTGCAGAGTTTGTATCTGGGATAAGGAAGGAGATGGGGAACTGAGGAGAATAAGGCTGGTGAGCTAGAAACCTTTGATTCTAGGAAACTCGGATAAGTCAGTAGCTTTGTGAGCACTGAATGTGACTGGGTTTTGGAGCCCAGTGTGTGTTTTTACTTGCCCGCCGGGTGCAAGCTAGGATTAAAGACTATGGCCCACCAGTTTGTGGCTCCGCTGTTTCTTTACCGACTGTCCGAATCCAATGCGAACCTGCATAGGCCAGAAGGCGGCTGTGATGGTGGCCCTGGCCTTGCCTACTGGCTTTACAATAAGGAAATAGGAAATCACCTTTGTTAAAAGTATTGAGGCTAGCTTTAGTTTACAAGGTTTATACATATAAAGGGTTTCAAAAGGGAAGATTATTAGAAAGCTGTTGGGCAGATAAAATATATTATGCTCACCTTGTTAAAGATGACGTTGCCCACGTGAGGCCATCGCCCAGGTGATATTAATGTGTGTTGAGAATCCTTGTAGTCTGGGGCTTGGTTTTGGGATTAAGCCTTTCCCACCCTTTTTGATGTAGGGCGGTACAATCCTATCATGCCTCAGAAAGTGACTTTGTATTAGAGACTTCCCTATTTTGTATATTGGATTAAAGGTTGTGAAGCTACACTATAAAATAGGGGCAAAACGGGAGCTTAGGGCTCTTGGTTCCTGAGATTATCATTAGAGGAGAGAGCAGAGCAGAGAGCAGAAGGAGGCCACGTGGAGGAGGCCAGGAGAAGCAGCCAAGATGGCAGAGTGCTGAGTGAGATGCCAGTTTGTGCAGAGTTTGTATCTGGGATAAGGAAGGAGATGGGGATCTGAGGAGAATAAGGCTGGTGAGCTAGAAACCTTTGATTCTAGGAAACTCGGGTAAGTCAGTGGCTTTGTGAGCACTGAGTGTGACTGGGTTTTGGAGCCCAGTGTGTATTTTTACTTGCCCGCTGGGTGCAAGCTAGAATTAAAGACTATGGCCCACCAGTTTTTAGCTCCGTTGTTATTTTACCGACTGTCCGAATCCAATGCGAACCTGCATGGGCCTGGCTGCTGTGATGGTAGCCCTGGCCGTGCCTTCTGGCTTTACAAAAGCATATGCAGGTTTTTCAGGCAAGGGGAGTGGCCTCGTGATCCCTTTGTCTAGAGGTATACCTCACTCTCAGACTCCAGGAGGGGCGGAAGAGTTAGAATCAGTGTAGGATGTGTAAACATTGTCTCCTAAAGGATCTTATTGAAGGGGAAGAGGAAGTTTTCAGATAACATTTATTTTCTCTGTTGTCTAGCAAGTAGTGGCCTCAGTCCTTCCAGAGAACTATAGTTAAATTATGACTAGATGACCCATGTGTCCTTGTAAACCAGGAAGCTCCTGAAGTCTTCTCTCTCCATTTCCACAGAAAGGATGGGGGTGTGGGTCAAATAAGTTTGTAAATATGATATATAGGTTTGCTCGCTTATAGTTTGCATTGGGTGTGGGGGACAGGCTGTACGTAGGCAGGGTCGTTATAGCCTAATGCTTAGTTTTAAGACTAAGCCTTTCCCACCCTTTTAATACTAAGATCTTCTCAACTCTAAATTTCTCCCCACACCCTTGACTGTTGTATGATCTGGGGTGGTGCACTGTCATGAGGAATCCCATTATGCCTCAGATAAGTGACTTTGTATCAGAGACTTCCTTGATTGTATATTGGATTAAAGGATTTGATTTCTATATGATAGAATGAGCAGAGGAACCCATGATGGAGGAGAGCAGAGAAAGGCTACATGGAGGAGAGAAGTCATTTTGTGCAGAGTTTGTGCAGAGAGAAGATGGGGAACAGAGGTGAATAAGTCTGGTGAGCTGGAAATCTTTGATTCTCGGAAACTCGGATAAGTCAGTGGCTTTGGGAGCCCTGAATGGAAAGGGAAGTGTTTTCCCACTGTGTGTATTTCTCTCCCACTGAGTGCAAGCTAGGATTAAAAATAATGGCCCCCAGTTCTTGGCTCCATTGTTTCATTACCGTCTGTCCAAATCAAATGCGAACCTGCATGGCCAGGCGGCTGTGATGTTGGCCAAGGCTACTGGCCATACAGTCTTCATCCACAACTGGTGGGCCGTTAGCTTTAATCCTAACTAGTACCCAGCAGGCAAGAAATACACACAGTGGGAAAACACTTCCCTTTTCATTCAGGGCTCTCAAAGCCACTGACTGATCCGAGTTTCCTAGAATCAAAGGTTTGTACCTCACCAGCCTTATTCACCTCTGTTCCCCATCTCCTTCTCTCTGCACAAACTCTTCACAAACTGGCTTCTCCTTCAGCACTCCGCCATCTTGGCTGCCTCTCCTCTCCTCCACGTGGCCTTTCTCTGCTTTCCCCCAGCATGGGCTCTTCTACCCCATTTTATAGTGTAGAAATCAAAACCTTTAATCTGCCTGACCAGGCAGTGGAGCAGTGGATAGAGCGTTGGACTGGGATGCAGAGGACCCAAGTTCAAGACCCCAATGTCACCAGTTTTGAGTGTGGGCTCATCTGGTTTGAGCAAGGCTCACCAGCTTGAACCCAAGGTTGCTGGCTTGAGCAAGGGGTCACTCAGTCTGCTGTAGCCCCCTGGTCAAGGCACATATGAGAAAGCAATCACTGAGAAACTAAGGAGCCACAACAAAGAATTGATGCTTCAAGAATTGATGCTTCTCATCTCTCTCCCTTCTACTCTGTCTGTTCCTCTCTCTGTCTCTGTCACAAAATAAATAAATAATTTTTTTAAAAAGTCTCTTATCTGAGGCATAATGGAATTCCTCATGAGAGTGCACCACCTCACATCATGCAACAGTCAAAGGTATGGGGAAAAGCTTAGTTTTGAAACTAAGCCTTAGGCTATAATGACCCTGCCTACTTACAGCCTATCCCCCACACCTAATGTAAACTATAAGTGTGCAAACATATATATCATTTACAAATGTATTTGACCAAAAAGGAGGCAAGAAGCCTGACTTTTCCTCTTGAAAATGGCGTTGCCAATACTAAGTTTTAGAGTTCTTTGGCACCTTATCACAGCTTGGCTGAATTCACATAGCCATGATACCCCCCTCCCTGCTTACGAACAGACATTCAGAACTCTCCATAGTCCTGTGCCTCTGTCAGCACAGGGCAGTCCGACTCATCACAGATCCTGTAATGATCCCGGCAGAAGCGGTGGGCATTTTACCAGTGAGAGCTTTTCTGAAACCCTAGAAAAAGCTCCACATTCCCCCAGGATTCAGGCCTTTCCTCCCAGAGCTCTGTAAGAGAGTCATTTAATACAATCCACGCTGTGTTTAAAAGGAAGGTTCTAGAGCAGTAGTCCCCAAGCTTTTTGGGGCCACGGACTGGTTTAATGTCAGAAAATATTTTCACAAACCGGCCTTTAGGGTGGGACGGATAAATTCACAAAATAAAATTATGCAACCGGCGTAAAAACTGTGGTATTTTTAAATATAATTGTTGAACTTAAGAGACAAGAGTCAAGAGTGAGTCTTAAATGGATGTAACAGAGGGAATCTGGTCGTTTTTTAAAAATAAAACATCGTTCAGACTTAAATATAAATAAAATGGAAATAATGTAAGTTATTTATTTTTTCTCTGCGAACCGGTACCAAATGGCCCACGGACCAGTACCAGTCTGCAGCCCAGGGGTTGGGGACCACTGTTCTAGAGGATATTTAAAAAAAAAACCAGTGTCGACCCCCTCTGCCCATGGACCCATTATTCCCAGCCTACTCCAAGTTAAAGCAGCCGGAGGAAGTCAAAGGGAGAGGAATGAAGAGATGGGGGAGGGGAGGCAGGCGAGCAGAGACAGGCAAGAGGAGACTTACATTCACCACTGAGCCTCAGGCTGTGTGACAGTGCTGCCACCTCCTGGCAAAAATTGGAAATTCATAAGAAAATACAGCCAATCATTGTCATTATCATTCAATGGGTGAACCACAAAGATAACACTAGAGTTTATATATGTGTATGCATATATCTAGATCTAGATCTAGATCTAGATCTAGATCTAGATCTAGATCTAGATATAGATATAGATATAGATATAGATATAGATATAGATATAGATATAGATATGTGTGTGTGTGTGTGTGTGTGTGTGTGTATATATATATATATATATATATATATATATATATATATATATCCATCCTCAAGGTATTCCTGGGATCTATTTAAACTAGAATTAAATATACCCACTGAGGAGCCACTGAGCCACTTCACCCACAGGTGTTGTAAGGTACCAAAAACTACAGAATTAATATTAATATTTTAAGAGGCTTGGAGAACATTTTATTAATTTGGGTTAAGGCGTGCAGAGAAATTGTGAGAATAGTCTCTGTACTGTGTGAGTGGCATGACCAGGATGGCCCTTGGCATTGTATTGTAAATGCAAAGGGGAGGAAAACATGGATCCCCAGACATTCCACCACACCTGTGGGGAAAGGAGTGAATGGCTAGCCAGGTGCAGGAAGAGAAAAGCCAAAATAAACCTTTTCTTATAACTATGAGCCATTTGCGGGCATTTGTCCCCACGGAAACTACCTCTCTTATGTAAACACATGTGGTTAATACGTCTGACTCTGGACAGAGAGATGGCGGATGAACACTAGAAAATATAGGAATGCCTTTTAATATGTAAAGAGATATCTTTCTACCATTGTGTTGATTTGTAAATTGTTTTCTCCATACAAAAGGGTGTATGGTTTGCATATTGAACATGGTTCTATCATGTTAAAGGACATATGACTATAACCAATAGTGGTAAAGGGCTCCTAATTACAATTTTTGCTTCTGTACTTCCCACTTACAAAACTATAAAAACTAGGTAAAACTAAGAGCCAGCGCGCTCTCCCTCAGATTTCTGTCGGAGTTGCTGCCGCTTGGCCAAGCTAGACAATAAAGCTTTGGTGTGTAATCGACGGACCTTGTTCGTGTCTTCAATGTTTCGGGTCCCTCCGGATTGGGCTTAACAACCACATTATCAAGCTCCTACCTTTTAAAACATAAAACGGAGTGCCTGGATAATGAGAGAAACTCCTTCGGTGTTCTCTCTACATCCATGTGTTCCCCCCTCCAATTCTCCCCCCACCCAGCAGGCAGTCTGGGAACATCTGGAAAAACTTTGAAGGCCTTATGCTAAGAGAAATAAGTCAAAAAAAGACAAAGTCCATGGATTACTTACATGTGAATTCTTAAAACACACACACACACACACACACACACACACACACACAAACTCATGCAGATGTAGAGAACAGCTTGGAGTTGTTAACAAAAGACAGGATCAGGACTGACTCCGACCTCACAGGACAAACTCCCAGTCCTGCCCACCAGGGGGCGCTGAGGCCTCAGCCAGATGCTGCAGAATGCAGAGGGCCCCATACAGGGCGCACAGGGGCTCCTTGGCTTCCGGCTCCCAGGCTGACGTGGGGCTGTTCAGCTCCATCTTCAGGCCACACTCGGCCAGCAGGCCATAGGTTATGGACAAACTCTCCCCCTGGAGCGGGGCCAGGAGCTCGGGGTTGAGGGTGAAGGAGACGCTCCCAGAGCATAGGAAGTTGGGCTCCAGGAAGCTCCGCACCTTGAAGAAACAGTGTCACATGTGACAGGTCAGTCTCTGAGGTCAGGAAGAGAGAACCTTCGGTCCCAAGAGCCAGGGGTCATGCAGAGACACTACAGGGGCAGGAGCTTTAGAGTCACGTCCTGGTCCTGCCTTGTGATCAGTGTGACCACAGACATGGACACATATGGGAAATCCTTGAGCACTGGTCGCTCAGCACCTAGCAGTGACACTAACATTTACCCTGCAGAACACAGTGTGCTTGGAATTGTACATGTGTGCTCTCGTGTATGCAACATGCATATGTATACACATATGTCTATACATACACGTGTACTTAGATATTCATACCAGAAGACAGAGCACACATAGAATGTGCACACGGTAACCATGTGAGTAGAGCAAGGGTATAGCTCACATCCCATGAGCTCCCAAACCAGTATTCCTATAGACCTGTTTTAGAACTAGGGCAGGGGACTCTGTAGGGGTCACCATGGAAACTGAGACCATCTCAAAGTAGACGCATGCGCACTGGCCGGCTCTAGAGGGAGACGCAGCCCCGATTTCCCAGGGGCCACGCGGGGTCTCGGCTCCCTCCCAGCAGACACCTCAGTCCTCCCCCTTCTCTCAGAATCACTCTTCCCTCTGGTTCCCTCCCCTCTTCCCGGGACGCTGCCCTGGGGAATCTCACCAGGTCCCGCTGCTGGGAGAGGATCTCCTTCTCCATGGAATAGGCCAGCAGACCATGTTGGATGTCACTCAGCACTGGGGACAGGGAGACATTTGGGGAAAGAGTCAGATGACCCTCTCCCTACATGAACTGAGAGACCCTTAAGAGGCAAACTCCAAGGCAGAGGAATAAAACGCGCAAGACTTGAAGGTCCAGTTCCTGCCCTGGAAATCCTCCTGCTCCTGGGATGGTGCCCAGGACACCACAGAGCACGGGCAGAGGGTGGGTCCTGGGCCGCAGCCTGGGTGCATCACCCCAGTGGTACAATAGGGGCAGCAAGGACAGTCTCCCCAGACCTCAGGTCTGTGTCACATGGCAAGTTTGTCGCCTGAGCCCTCCTGACCTGGGACAGGAGTGTGCTGTGAGGGTGAAAGGTCACAACGTTTGAAGGGTTAATGCGAGGTGGCATCTAATGCCGCCCTTTCAGGGGCTCTGGGGGACCAACCATATGACTTCCCCATTCTTCCTCCAGCTCATACTCACCCATTATGGCTTCAAGCAGGTAAAGAATGAGTTCCTTTGAGGAAACACAGTGATATCTTGAGTCCTTTCGCAGTTCATTTAGGATGGTGCCACCAGGGCCACTCAAATGACCCAAAGGTTCCTGTTCAAGCTGTGGGAGACAGGTATTATTAATAATGACAATATAACATATTGTAATTCTGTGTGTAAAAGTCATTAACCAAGGAGTAAGGGGCAATGGCTCTATGCACGCCCAGGGGATACAGATCACCCTCAGTCTGTAGGGTGGCACTCTCCGCCCTGGTAATGGGACATAGGGACATAGGTCCCAATCTCAGACATCTGTCACCCCCCTAAGGTTACCCCATCCTCTTTTCCCCATACATCCTGGGAGCCAGATCTCCAAAACACCCCCCATTTACAACTTTGATCACCCTCAGGTGGCAGTGGGACCCCTCACCATATCCATGAGGTCCTGAAGAGCCTCCCGGTCCCCAAGCATGACCCGGACATTGGAGAACACAGTGTCCCGAGTGTCCTTGGAGAGCTGAGCCCCTTCCATTGTCTTGAAAACCTCCTCTTGTAGATGCTTGAAATCTGCCCTCGGACAGTAATGCCAACCAGAAAGCAGAGACAATCCTCAGATTAGAACACTCCTTTCCCAACAACACAAGCAAAATTCCTCTTCCCTTTAAGCCTCTGACCCAAAGCATCTCTGTAGATGGCACATTGGAGCTCTGGGGTGGAGCTGTCATGATTGGCTGGAGACATCTCAGCTGAGTGAGTGGGGGGGGGGTGCAGGAGGAGAGAGGGAACTCTGGGAAGGGCTCACGGGAAGAGGGAGAAACAGACCAGGTGCTCATTTCTGGGACACGTCTGAGACACTACGGACTCTATGGAACGGCAGAGGTGAGAATGCTGGGGAGTGCAGCATGGGACTAGAACATGAGGGTGTCACGACATTTATATAAATTTACAGACATAAAGTGCTGTTACTACATGCAGTTGTGACTGTATCTTCAGAGTCTATGAAAAATTAAACAAGGAGTAAATGTTGAGGGCTCTCTGCTTCTGCTAGGACTCCAGAGGTGACCACAAGGTGATATTCTGAGAGTGAGAAGTCCCTAAGGGAAGCGCCAGGGAGAAGGCATTTCAGTTCATCATGGCGCTATCCCCAGTGCCCAGCATAGGACTGGTGGCCCATTGGATCCTCAATGACATTAGTTATAAGACTACTAATAAACAAGTGAACAAATGAAATGATTAAATGAACAAACAAATGTATGACTGAATGAATGAAAGGAAAGTGGGGCTGACTAAGGTGTGATTTGGGAGTGAAGCTCAGTGTTCTGAGATGCTTGGATATCTCCCATCTGGGTTCTGAGCTGTGCTGTGTCCTACCCAGCAGCCCTCGGGTCCCCTTAGTAAACACTCACCTAGACAGACAGGTTCCAGTGTTCCCTCTAGAAAGAGAAAGGCAAGTGGGCAGGTCCCTCACTCATCCCCAAATTTGCTTTAGAAGCACTTCTGAGGTTTCTGCCCATACACCCTTCTCCCTTTGGTTAACCTCTTCCTGTTTCATCCTGGACCATCTTTCGTCCCTCCTGTCCCTTCTAGACCATTCTTGTCTCTTCTCAACCCTTCCGGACTTTCCTGTCTCCTCCTGACACATGCCGACCCATTCCACCCTTCTGACCCTTCCCATCCCGCAGGAACTGTGCAGGCTCAGGGGCCACAGTGGCACAGGCAGGGGCACTCTGCGCCGCTGCCCAGATGAGGGCAGTTAGCACCACCCCCAACCCCAGCAAACACACTCACCTCTTGGGTGGAAGGAGAGATTTTGGAAACCTAGAAGAGAAGTGGAATTCCCTACCTGAGAGTGTGTCTCTGAAGACTTTCCATCTCCCTGCAGTCAGTCCTACTCCCGACCTGGTCTCCACCATCCACCCTGACCCTCTGCCTGGGCTGCCAGAGCCCAGTGCTCGGCTGAGGATGGTGAAGGCAGTCACGCGACATTTCAGTTGCGCCAACTGGGGCTTCATAGAGGGAACACATCCCACGTTCCTGGCTCTAAAGTTACCCACTCACTTGGAGAGAGACATTCCTCTGACTGTTGCCCTGGAGAGAGAAACAGAAGAGCTCACTCACAATGGCTTAGTTTCCACCCCACCCCCACCTGCCATGTGTGCACGCGCACGTGCACATCCGCACGTGCACACACACACTTCTATCGCAGTACTCAAAGCAGATAGTGGCTTTCCCTCCGACCAGGGGCCCGTGTCTCAGTCACAGCTAGGGAGACGAGAACTGGCTGGAGGATCCCAGATAGGGAACATTTACCTGTGCTCTGGGTCCCTCTTTCTAAAGGTTCCTTCCAGTCACCCTTAGGACCGAATTGTGGAAACAGACAAGTCCCATGCGCCCCCTAGTGGTCAGGACATGACATACAGACACTGCTGAGAGGTTAGCTTTTCAAGTCTTAACTCCATTTAGTTCACCCTTGTCAACACATAAACATATTTTGGAACATTGAGAGGAGCCACTGACCCCGCCAGACTGAGAGTTCAGCCCCATTCTATCTACTGTCACTGGCAGAAGGTTATTGGCAGCAGGACCCCTCTCCCACCTCAATAGATTTTGCAGGCTGACCTCACCTGGGACTCAACATTTGGGCAGGGAGGGGCCAAGGACCTTGAGCTGGTTGTTGCATCCATCCACGAATGAATGAATGAGTGAATGAATGAATGAACGAACAAATGAACAAATGAAAAGTGGAGCTGATCAAAGTGAGAATCTGGAAGTAAAGCTCAGTTTTCTGAGGTCCTTGGAAATCTCCAAGTTCGGTTCTGAGCTTTGCCGTTTCCTACCCCGCAGGCCTCACGGTCCCTCTCAGTAAACACTTACCTTGCAAAAGGAGTCCATTCATTAATTCTAGATGGAGAAAGACTCACTTTCTCATCTCCTAACTTTGCTTTAGAGACACTTTGGAGGGTTGTGTCTACCTCTTGCTAAACCTCTTCCTGCTCCATCCTGGTCCTTCCCTCCCTTCTCACCCTTCGTGATCCATACTGTCACCTCGCAACACTCCCTGACCTTTTCTGACCCTTTCTGACCCTCCCTAAACTTTTCTCTCTCACAGAAACTATGGCCTGACCCGGGGCCATGGTGGCAAAGGGGCCCTGCTCACCAGATGAGGACAATCAGGAGCCCGCCCCAACCCCAGCACACACACACACGCCTTGGGTCGATTGAAAGTCTTGTGCTGCCTTGAAGGGAAATGAAATTCTCCACAAAGAGTGGGTCTCTGAAGACCCGGCTTCTCTACATTCTGCCCCGCCACGCCCAGCCCCTCTACTCCACCTCCCCTGTCCTTGGTCCGGTGGACCAGAGCCCAGGGGCTCAGGTGAGGACACCAAGGCAAGCATGTGGGGTTTCAACTGTGCAAAATGAAGGGACTACCTCCCAAGTTCCTGGTTCTAAAGTCACCCGCTCACTCGGGGAGCACAATGGAGCCCACGCTGGCCTCAGGGCCGCAGGGCACGCCTGCCTCCTTAGACAAGAGTGCAGCTCCCTGAGGCAGATGTTTCTGTGCTGTTCATAAGAAATTCATCAATAAACTTTCTAACCATCAAGCAAATGATTTTGGACATGTCTATATTTACCTGTACAGGGAGATGGTGTGCTCAATAACTTCCAAAAGTCCTCTGGAAAGAGAAAAAGAATATCGATTACAACTGTCAGTCACTGCTCCCACGACACATGCGCATGCACGCTGGCACACACAGACATTTCTATCCCAGTACTCAAAGGACACAGTGGCTTTCCCTTGTCCAGGGGCTTGTGTCAGGGTCACTGCAGGGGAGAGGAGGTTGTGCTGGGGCAGCCAGGCTGGGTAAGCTTTATCTGTGGGTCTGTCTGAACTGAGCCCCTGACGCAATTTTAATGAGTGTCTAACGGGGGTTAAGGGCTTAGCGGGACCTGAGGTCTAAGCAGAGAACCCGCTTAACTCGGGAAAGTCTCTCTGCTTATCTATTTCTCTCATGTAGATAGTCTGGGTGGGAAAACGCCGTCAGGTCAATACAGCCCAGAATATTCCTGCTGGAGTCCCACCTGCAGCCTCTGTGACCTCCTCCTCCAGGCCAGAGGTGACAGCTTCTATCTCAGTGGCCCAGGGTCCCCTGTATCAGAGTCACCGGGGATGCTTGTGGAACCCAGAACCCCTGACCTCACTCCATGACTTCTGAATCGGGCTCCTGAATAGGAAGCTAGAACCTGAGTTTTCAATGAGCCCCTGGGGTGACGCTGATGCTCTCTAATCCCTCACTGCAGAGCTGCCCTCACCAGGGAAGGACATGGGTCCTTCCTGCTGCCCTTTGTCTCACCTGCTGGAGGCCCCGCCCTCCCGTGTCTGCTCCCAGTCCTGCCCTCTCCCTGGGCGATCTCACATTTCACGTAGAGAAAGTTCAGGGTTCTGAAACCTAGCTAATATCAGATTTCAGTCTTTGACAAGGGACAGGAGCCCATGAAGGAAGGAGACAGAGAGGAAGCAGCCCCATAGAAGGAAACTATCCATCACCATACCCCAGTATCCAGGGGGAGGAGCTCCAAGGAGGGTGTGGTCAGGTGTGCTTGATGATGACCACGTGGAGGAAATTCCCTGGAGGACGGACTGCAGTGGGTCAGGTGTGGATGCTACGAGGAAGTGAGCAGGGTGTAGAAGATTCTCTATGGAAGTGGGCTGTCAGGGGACAGACCGTGGGAAGAGGACACTCGGGTGAGGGGTTATGAGAGGGCAGAGACCTGACTCTGTGGTCAGGTCATGGGAAGGACCCAGGAGAACAGGAGAGAGTGAAGGTGGACGTGGCTCAGCCACTTTGCCTGACATTTATGTCCCTCAGCTCTGGGGAGAAGGGCTCGTTTCCATTCATAGATCAGATGGGGACAGAGGGATTCTGATCTTCTCTATAGTCACACAGCAAGTGCTCTGTCAAATTATTAAACTGGTCTTCACATTATTTTTCTTTCCAATTTCCAATGTTATGAAGGGTGTGTTTATGGAAGTGTGATGTTTACTGCACCGGGTCCATCTTTGTAAGACTCCTTCCAGTGACCCGTAGGCCTGAACTATAGAAACAGACAAGCCCCACGCGCCCCCTAATGCTCAGGGCATAGCGTGCAGGCACTGCTGAGAGGTTAACCTTTAGAGTCTAACTCCATTTAGTTCACCCTTGTCAACACATACAAAATATATACTTGAAGATTGAGTTGAGCTCACCAGATTGGAGAGTTCAGCCACATTCTACCTACTGTCACTGGCAGAAGGTCATTGTCAGCAGGACCCTCCCTGGACCAGATGTTGCATTGAGGATTTCATAAGAAGCCGTGTGAGTATGAAAGAGAGAGAAAGAGGGGGAGAGGAAGAGAGAGGGAGAGAGTAAGAGAGAGAGAGAGAAGGAAAAGGTTTGTTATGTCTGGTGAGGGCACCTTTTGATCTCTGAGGACCTGGACCCCTGGTATATCAGGCTGACCTCTACCTGGGACTCAACATTTGGGCAGAATGGGGCCAAGGACTTTGAGCTGGTTGTTGCATGCACCCACAAATGAAGAAATCGTTGAGAGAATGAATGAATGAATGAATGAATGAATGAATGAATAGTGGGGCTGACCAAAGTGAGAATCTGGAAGTAAAGCTCAGTGTTCTGAGGTGCTCAGAAACCTCCAATTTGGGTTTTGAGCTTTGCCCTTTCCTACCCAGCAGGCCTCACGGTCCCTCTCAGTAAACACTTACCTTGAGAAAGGAGTCCATTCATTAATTCTGATGGAGAAAGACTCCTTTCCTCATCCCCTAAGTTTGCTTTAGAGATACTTCCGAGAGTTGGGTACACCACTTGCTAAACCTCTTCCTGCTCCATTGTGGTCTTTTCCTTCCCTCCCTTCTCACCCTTCGTGATTCATACTGTCACCTCGCAACCCTCCCTGACCTTTTCTGGCCCTTTATGACCCTCGCTAAACTTTCCTAACTCACAGAAACTATGGCCTGACCGGGGCCATGGTGGCAAAGGTGGCCTGCTCACCGGATGAGGACAATCAGGAGCCCGCCCCTACCCCAGCACACACTCACAAGCCTTGGGTTGATTAAAGTCTTGTGCTGTCTGGAAGAGAAATGAAATTCTCCACAAAGAGTGAGTCTCTGAACACTTGGTTTCTCTACATTTTGACCCTATTCTCTGCTCCTCTTCTCCATCCACCCCTGCCCTTGGCAAAGGGGACCAGAGACCATCGGCTAGGGTGAGGACACCAAGGCAACCATGTCGGGTTTCAGCTGTGACTACATCCCAAGTTCCTGGTTGTAAAGTCACCCGCTCACTCGGGGAGCACAATGGAGCCCACGCTGGCCTCAGGGCCGCAGGGCACGCCTGCCTCCTTAGACAAGAGTGCAGCTCCCTGAGGCAGATGTTTCTGTGCTGTTCATAAGAAATTCATCAATAAACTTTCTAACCATCAAACAAATGATTTTGGACATATATATTTTACCTCCAAAGGAAAAGATATTCTTCAATGGGTTGGGCCCGTACCCTGGAAAAAGAAACCAAACTGATCATTCACAATGGTTCAGTCTCCACCACACACACACACACACACACACACACACACACACACACACACACTTCTGACCCAGGACTCAAAAGAGGTAAGTGCTTTCCCTGTGACCAGATGCCTGTGTCTGTGTCACACCAGGGGAAACAAGGACTTGCTGGAGGCCCCTGGCTGGGGAAGGTTTATCTCTGGGTTTGTTTTGGCTGAGCCCCCAGCAGGGTGCTGATGGGGGTCTCCAGGGGGTCAGGGCTGAGCGGGGGGGGGGGGGGGGGGGGGGGGGGGGGGGGGGGGGGGGGGGGGGGGGGGGGGGGGGGGGGGTTTAAGCAGAGAACCTGCTCAACTCACCTGGTAAAGACATTTTCAGTATATCTCTTCCAGGAATGCGAAGAATGCCTGGGTGGAAAAAAGTCCAGGTCAGCAGAGCCCAGTTTATTCCTGCTGGTCCCTCTCCAGCCTCTAAGACCTCCTCCAGGCCAGGTGTCCCAGCTTCTCTCCAGATGGCCTGGGGACCCCTTGCATCAGAACCTTAAACTCACTCCCTGTCTTCTGAATAGGGCTCCCTGAATAGGAAGCTAGAACCTGCATTTTCAATAAGCCCCTGGGGTGTCGGTGATGCTCTCTAATCCCTCACTGCAGAGCTGCCCTCACCAGGGAAGGACATGGGTCCGTCCTGCTGCCCTTTGTCTCACCTGCTGGAGGCCCCGCCCTCCCGTGTCTGCTCCCAGTCCTGCCCTCTTCCTGGGCGATCACACATTTCACGTAGAGAAAGTTCAGGGTTCTGAAACTTGGCTAATATCAGATCTAAGTGTGTGACAGGGCACAGGAGCCATGAAGGAAGGAGACAGAGTGGAAGCAGCCCCATAGAAGGAGACCATCCATCACGGTGCTGCAGTGTCCAGGGGGAGGAGCTCCAAGAGGGCGTGGTCAGGTGTGCTTGATGATGACCACGTGGAGGAAATTCCCTGGAGGACAGACTGCAGTGGGTCAGGGTGGATGCCACGAGGGAGTGAGCAGAGTGCGGACGATTCTCTATGGAAGTGGGCTGTCAGGGGACAGACTGTGGGAAGAGGACACTCCAGTGAGGGGTTATGAGACGGCAGAGTCCTGACCCTGTGGTCAGGTCATGGGAAGGACCCAGGAGAACTGGAGAGAGTGAAGGTGGACGTGGCTCAGCCACTTTGCCTGACATTTATGTCCCTCAGCTCTGGGGAGAAGAGCTCATTTCCATTCATAGATCAGATGGGGACAGAGGGATTCTGATCTCCATAGTCACACAGCAAGTGCTACGTCAAATTATTGAACTGTTCTTCACATTATTTTTTCTCCAATTTCTTATGAGAATGAAATTAGTTCACGGAAGTGTGAGGTTTACTGCACCCGGCCCTCTTTGTAAGGTTCCTTCCAGTCACCCTCAGGTCCGAATTATGGAAACAGACAGTCCAACACGCCCCCTAGTGGACAGGACATGATGTGCAGACACTGCTGAGAGGTTAGCCTTTTGAGTCTAACTCCATTTAGTTCTCACTTGTCAACATGTATAAAACATATATTTGAAGATGGAGTGTAACCACTGACCCCACAATATTGAAGAGTTAAGCCTCATTCTATCCACTGTCACTAACAAGAGGTTGCAGAGAGGATTTTATTGGGAGCTGTGTGTGTGTTTATGTGACAAAGAAAGAAAGAAAGAGAGAGAGAGATGGAAAGGAGTTGTCATATCTGGTGAGGACATCTTTTAATTTCTGAAGAGGTGAACCCCAGTTGTTTCAATCTGACCTCACCTGGGACTCAACATTTGGCTTGGGAGTACCAGTGACCCTGAGCTGCTTGTTGCATGCATCCATGAATGAATGCATGCATGAATGAATGAATGAATGAAAAATGGGGAGGAACGAAGTGTATATCTGAAAGTAAAGCTCAGTTTTCTGAGATGCTTGGATACCTTCAATTTGCGTTCTGAGCTTTGCCGTTTCCTACCCATCATGCTCAGTCCCTCTTAGTAAAAACTTACCTAACAAAGTGTGGTCCCACATTTTTTCTAGAAACAGAAAGACAAGTGGTCACCTTCTTTCCTCGTCCCCCGGATTTGCTTTACAGACACGTCTGAGGACTCTGCCCTCTACTGCCTCGTCCCTCTTCCTACCGTGCTTCCCCATCTATAAGACGCTATCATGTATAAGATGCATCTTAATTTGGGGGTCCAAACTTTGAAAAAAAATGTATTACATAAAGTTATTGAATTCAAGTTTTATTCATCATAAAATTCATACAACTCATCATCTCTGTCAAAACTCCCATCCATGAGCTTGTTCTCACCTGTGTCTGATTACAAATCACTGCCTTCAACCATGAGCGCAAAAACAAGCGCAAAAAAGTGGAAAATGCAAGTAAAAAAAATCTACAACCACTGTATAAGATGCAACCAGTTTTGAGACCCTCAATTTTTCCAAAAACGGTGTGTTTTATACATGGGGAAATATGATACCTTCTTCTTTCTCCATCCTAGTCCCTCCCTCCACCTCCCCAAACATTCCCGACCCTTCCTGATGCTCCTTGGAAACTCCCGTCTCACAGAAATTATGGTCAGGCCCCAGGGCCATAGTAGCCAAGTCAGGGGCACTCTGCCCCGCTCTCCAGATGAGAACACTTAGGATCCATCCCCCACCCCAGGGAACGCACACTCACCTGCTGAGTGCCTTGGCTCCCTACTGCAACAGCCTAGAAGAGAAATGAAATTCCCCACCCTAGGGTTACTCCCTGAAGACTCTAGGTTTCTCCACCATCTCCCAACTCCCCAACCCTCCTTCTCATCCACCATGGCCTTTGCCTGTGGGACCAGAGCCCAGTGGCTCCACTGAAGGCAAGAGGCAAACATGTGGGTGTCCGTGGTGCTACATGGGGCCTCGTGGAGGGATCACATCCCACATTCCTGGCTCTTTAGTTATCCACTCACTTTGGACGAGTATTGGATCATTGTCTAGAAAGAGAAACAGAAGTGATCATTCACAAAGGCTCCGCTTGTATTCTGCAAACACACACACACACACACACACACACACACACACACACACACACACACTCCTATCCCAGTACTCAGAGGAGATAGGTGTTTTTCCTGTGGCCAGAAGCCCAGCTGGGGAAGTTTTACATTAGGTATTATGGGGCAGAGCCCCCAGCAGGCTTTTAATGGGTGCCCAAGGGGGCCAAAGCTCACCAGGGGCAGAGAACCTGCCAAACTCACCATCTGAAAAGGTCGTTTGCTTTTCATCCTCTGCAATGTGATCAAGGCCTGGGTGGGAAGAAGCCCGGTCAGCAGAGCCCAGTTTATCCCTGCAGGAGTCTCTCAAATCCCCGCTCCTGTCCCCCCCCCCACACACACACACACACTTCCTCCTCCAGGCCAGGTGTCCCAGCTTCTCTCTGGGTGGCCCAGGGACACCTTGCATCAGAGTCACCGGGGATGCTTGTGGAACCCAGAACCCCTGACCTCACTCACTTCTGAATCAGGCTACCTGAACAGGAAGCTAGAAGCTGCGTTTTCAATAAGGCCCTAGGGTGACGGTGATGCTCTCTAATCCCTCACTGCAGAGCTGCCCTCACCAGGGTCCTTCCTGCTGCCCTTTGTCTCACCTGCTGGAGGCCCCGCCCTCCCGTGTCTGCTCCCAGTCCTGCCCTCTCCCTGGGCGATCTCACATTTCACGTAGAGAAAGTTCAGGGTTCTGAAACTTGGCTAATATCAGATCTAAGTGTGTGACAGAGGACAGGAGCCATGAAGGAAGGAGACAGAGTGGAAGCAGCCCCATAGAAGGAGACCCCATCCATCACGGTGCTGCAGTATCCAGGGGGAGGAGCTCCAAAGAGGGCGTGGTCAGGTGTGCTTGATGATGACCACGTGGAGGAAATTCCCTGGAGGACGGACTGCAGTGGGTCAGGGGTCGACGCCAGGGAGGGGGGAGCAGAGTGTGGATGATTCTCTATGGAAGTGGGCTGTCAGGGGACAAACTGTGGCAGAGGACACTCGGGTGAGGGGTTATGAGATGGCAGAGTCCTGACCCTGTGGTCAGGTCAGGGGAAGGACCCAGGAGAACTGGAGAGAGTGAAGGTGGACTTGGCTCAGCCACTTTGCCTGACATTTATGTCCCTCAGCTCTGGGGAGAAGGGCTCGTTTCCATTCATAGGTCAGATGGGGACAGAGGGATTCTGATCTTCTCCAAAGTCACACAGCAAGTGCTATGGCAAATTACTGAACTGTTCTTCACATTATTTTATTCTCGGATTTTATATTGAGAGTGAAATTAGTTCATGAAAATGAAACGTTTATTGCAGTGGGCCCCTCTTTGTAAACATTTCTTCCAGTCACACTTTGGTTCTAATTGTGGAAGCAGACAAGGGAACAAGGCCCATGCGCCCCCTTGTGGACCGAACATGATGTGCAGTCACTGCTGAGAGATGAGCTTTTCCAATCCAACTCCATTTAGTTCTCACTTGTCAACGCTTATAAAAAAAATTTCTGAAGATGAGTCCAGCCACTGACCCCACCAGATTGGATAGTTCAACCCCACTCCATCTATTGTCACTGTCAGGAAGTTATTGATACCAGGATACTTCTTTGACCAGATGTTACAGCAAGGATACTATAGGGAACAGTGTGTGTGTGTGTGTGTGTGCGCGCGCACACATGAGTGTGTTGAGGGAACAGTGTATTTGATGGTAGTGAGGGAGGGGGAGATGTAGATACAATTCTGCATCCCATGGTTAAGAAACTGTGTCCACCCTTTTGTTGCCGAATGTGCTGATATTTCATGGTCTTTATTAGAGAGTTACGGGTAACCGGGAGGGCTCTCTGGCTGTCCCAGGTGAGGTGCTGACAGTGGTGAGAACTTGACCAGATGTTGTTGGTATTACAATCACACTTCGCCCAGTACTAAGGACACCCCTGCATTAGGCACCCCTGTTCTCCCTCTCCATGGAGGACACCGTCTCTTTACCTCCCCAGGACAACATTTCAGTGGGGTCCTCCTTGGAGGTGGCAGTGGTGGTGGGATGTATGTGCCCTGGACAGCTGAGAAATGCTGCTTCTCTCTCTGAGCAGGTGGAGAAGCCAGGTTGCCCGATGATGCCCTTTCCCTTATCACGTCTCTTCCCGAAGAAGCGGACCCCAGTCCCCAACTGCCCCCTGACCTTCCTCTTACCCCAGCGCTTCCCCTGCAACAGCAGCTGCTTCCTCTTGTAGGCCACCACCGAGCCCTGCGGCACCGTCAGCTTCTTCTCTCTCACTTTGCGACCCTCTCCCTGTCCTTCACCCTGGGGACAGAAACCAGGTAACACTGTCATACATGCGTGTGGTTTTAAATGTCAAACACCCTGGAAAGTCATGAGGAAAGGAGTCACCAGCCCCTCCCTCGCCCACCCGGCTCCTGATCTCTAGTTCCTGCTCTTTCCCTGTTCCCCCATATTTACCTTCACGTCCCTCAGTCTCAGGTTGATATGGCAATCATTTGATTTTAGTAGATTCAAGTATATCTAGTCCCTTTCTCTTTTTGATGATGTGGGTTTCATTTTCCTACATATTATAAGAGCTGAAGCAATAGATAAAAGGGAAACGCCCCACTCCAGCCTGTTCTACCCTCCATGCAGGGCCAGGGACATATCCAGCCCTTGTCACTCTCACTGTCCTGTCCCATCCAAGGCGGGAGAGTAATGAGAGGCTCTGGTGAGTTCACAGCCCAGGGGCACAGGCTCACTAAAACAAAAACTGGGATCTATGGAAGGACAACAGAATACTTTCCTCCTCATACATCATGCCGCCATATCACTAGAGGCTGATCTACTGGAGTACCTTCTACCACATATAACACGTACAGCTTTTCAACAACAACTAATTACAAGGCATATTCAAAGGCAACAAACAACAGGTTAAAGAGACACAACAAACTGAGAGTCAGACTCAGATATAACATAGACGCTGAAATTGTTAGACAGGGAATATTAAACCACTGTGACTAATATCCTAAGAGATCTGATGGAAAACATAGACAAAATACAAGAGCAGATCAGAAATGTAAGCAAAAACATGGAAGTTCTAAGAAGAAATTAAAAATAAATGCTAGAGAGATTCAAAATACTACAACAGAAATAAAGAATGCCTTTGATCAGCTCATTAGTAGACTGGACACAAGTGTAATAAACACCTCTGCACTGGAAGATCTCTCAGTAGAAATCTCCATACTGAAAAGCAAAGAGAAAAGAACTACTTAAAAATAAAACATAACATACAAGAACTGTGGGACAACCACAAACGTGGTAATACACATGGAACGACAACTGGAGAGGAGACAAAGGAACAGAAAAAGTATGTCAAGCAGTAATAACTGAGTATTTCCCCCCAATGATGTCAGACACCAACCATTAGATTCAGGAAGCTCAGAGAATGCCAAGTAAGGTGAATAAAAATGAATTCAAAATCTCAAACCTATGTATTCTAACTGCAGATAAAGAAAACATAAGAAAAGGCTGGAAATACTGAAAGAAGTCAAGCATTTCTTATTCGCTGTTTCTGCAATTTTTTTTACTTTATGAATTTGTACCTTGTTCAAAAGTAACACGACAATAAGGTATTTGAGAATACAAGTAAGACTCCACATCTTGCTAGAAACACAAGACAGATTTTAATTCTACAAAGAAAGGTAAGTACCCAGGCAGAACAGCTCAGTAGGTTACAGCGTCCTCACGAAGTTCAGAGGTCGCCAGTTCGATCCCCAGACAGGACACATACAGGAAGAGCTCAATGTTCCCGTTTCTCTCTCTCTCTCTCTCTCTCTCTCTCTCTCTCTCTCTCTTGCTAAAATAAATAAATTGAAAAGAAATTTTTCTAATCGATAAGCTATTTGAATTTTATGTTTATTATTAAGTAATTCTTCCATTTCATTTCTATTGTGGATAATAAAAACTACAAAAATGTGCTGTCTTGCCCATTTTTCAGTGTACTGTATTGTGTTGTGTTTTCATTTTCATTTGTCTTGAGATATATTCCGACATCCCTTGAAGTATCCTCTTTGACCCACTGGAGGGTCAACAGTGTATTTTTTAGTGTCCATGTATTGTGAATTTGACAGTTTCCCCCTAGTTCTTTTTTTTTTTCTTTCTTTCTTTCTTTTTTTGGCAGAGACAGAGAGAGACAGAGAGAGGGACAGATAGGGACAGACAGACAGGAAGGGAGAGAGATGAGAAACATCAATTCTTTGTTGAGGCCTTAGTTGTTCATTGATTGATTCTCATATGTGCCTTGACTGGGGGGCTACAGCAGACTGAGTGACCCCTTGCTCTAGCCATTGACCTTGGGCTCAAGCTGGTGACCTCGGGATCTCGAACCTCGGTCCTTCACACCCCAGTTCGATGCTCTATCCACTGCTCCATCGCCTGGTCAGGCTTCCCCTTGTTCTTGATCTCTAGTTTCATTCCCCTGTGGCCAGAAAACACACCTGGTGGACCTTCAGTCAGTAAATTTGGAAGGACTGACTAGGGGGCCTCAGGTGAGCTGTCCTGGAGAACGTGCTGTGTGTGGGGTGGAAGGTGTACGATCTCTGCAGCATGTTCTGTGATGTCTGTTATGGACCAGAGTTCCTAGTCTGTATGGTGCTGTCGTCCTCCGTTTCCTTACGGACCTTTGGTGTGATGGACCGAAACAAAACTATGCACCATGAAGCAGGAGGGACATGTCAACTCTAACGACACCAGAGCCCACGGCCACCGTTTAGCACCGTGCTGGCTGTGAACACTGTGACAGAGGACCTGGACACAGCTGAGCAGTAGCCCTGGGTGAGAGGACAGGGACTCTCAGACACCCGGGTCACCAACCCCAGCAGAAGGGAACCCAACGCTGAGAGTCGGAATGTCCTCTACACAGGACAGTGTCTTACTTGGTTTAAACTTTCATCCTCCAGGTGAAATCAATGAACTTGGGAAAATTATTACACAATTCACTTTTGTTCCTTGAGATTTAGAAATTATCCAAGTCAGAACAAATGATACATAAACTATATAATTTATAAAAGTATATTATAACACAAACCATATGGTAAATGAATTTGCTTATATAAAAAGAAGTAAATTAGCTTGTTATTGTGGGTGAGTGAGTGAGTGAGTTATATAAATCCATGAGCATGATGGTATTTACATCTCACCCCTTCTATCACTCTGCCCAGGACGTCACAGCGTCCAGGGTCCGTCACCACTGAGGATGCTGTGAGTGGTCCCCCATCTCCTCCCACGTAAACTGAACATGGACACAGTGTGGCAGCCCCCCCTTCAGGTTTGCCAGAGTCCATCATGCACCCAAAGCAGGTGTCATACCACATAATTCAATCTAGTTCCTATTGTATCAATAGGTGTCCCCATTTCATACCTTGACAAAAATATTCAGGGGAATGCAGAATTTTCCCAGGATACTCCCACTGCTGAGATCCTTCAGCTCAGGACTGTTGAGCAGTTCCACGGTCTCCGTCACCACATACAGGTTCATCTCTGCTCTTCGGCACTGCCCCAGAAATGACGGCTCTGGGTCCCTCAGTTTCCTGGGGAGAGGGGAGGGTCAGAGTGGGAAGAGGTGTCCTCTCAGGTCACCCTGGGGTACCCTCCTCCTCAGGACCAGGAAGGGTGCAGAGACTTTGGACTTTGACAGGAGTTCCCTCTATAGGTAGAATAATATTGGCATGTGGTTAAGTTACAAGGAAAGAAAAACCTCTTTGCTATGTGGGGTAGAGGGACCCCATTTCTGATGGGATGTGGGAAAGAGACAGTGCATGCCATTGGTGAATAGTGTTTGCATTTTCCAAAATTATACTGGTCCTGGGAGGGGGGTCAGAAGTCCATGCGAGGGCCTCTCACGTGAAGAGGCAGGAAGGAGACGGGTCCTCAGTGACCAGAGTCCTCAGGAAGCCCTGCTGTCAGAGCTGGGGAATCCCACCTCCACACGGTCCAGGGGCTCAGTCAGGGTGCGGGGGGAGCACGTGGATCAGTACGGTGGAGCAGGAAGATTCTGGATGGTTTTCATGACACGCACATGGGGTGTTTATAGATGAGCTGTTGGTAGGTGGCTGCAGGGCTGACTGAAGATACAGGTCTGGGAGGGGCTGGGAGGGGTTTGAAGCACTGAGGGCAGATTTCATCTCCATTTCTGTCCTGAGACTCAACTCTGGTTCCACTGACAGCCCCCCTGGGGTGGGCGCCCTGGGTAACAGCCTCGTGGGATTCTGAGACCCTTAAGTTGCTTTCCAATGAGGGAGGTCACTGGGCCTCCAGTGTGGGTTTCCCCATTACCTTTAGGGGGAAGTTAAGGCTCTTTCTGTGTCTCTAAGATGTGTTGTCATCTGACATTTACTCACCTCCAAACCTCAGCTCTGTCCCCTTCATCCTGGCTCACTAAGCTCCACCTCCCTGATTCCTGCTGCTCCTGAAAATGCCAAGCTCCACCCCGTCCCAGGGCTTAAACCGTCATCTGGACTCCTTCCTCCTGCTCTTTGAGTCTTTTATTCTCAGGACAGAGTTCAGCCCTCAGCTCCACAGAGACCCAAGCAGAGTCCCCTCCATCCAGCCCTCCTGCTCAAACCCGTAACTACCCTCAGAGCTCCCATCAGGACCTGTAACCACCTTCAGGGCAAACGCATACCCTGCCCAAATCCATTTGTTAAAAGTATCTACTTGCCTTCTTATTTCTTTTTCTAGAATTATTGCTAGATATTAAATGCTACATATTAAATATTGTTAGAAATTAAATTATCTATTTCTAGATAATAAAATGAATTGATGAAATTGGAGGCTCTTCAACTGCTGAAGGAATTTCCAGGACAAATATTATTTTCCTGCACCTAAAAGAATCCACATACGCTTTGTAGTATAAACAGTCTTTGTTAATATTAGTTCCAGTAGGAGACTTACAGGACATCAGAAATACCGGAAATGTGCCTCGTCCTCTTCATTACCTTTCATTCTCTACTTAGCCTGTGATTCTGACTGGTTGTTTACTTTAGCAATTCTGCATTGACAGAAATAGTATTTAAATTGAAATTTCTGTTTCTAAAGGGTGTAAGGACATCAGTTCTTTATTGAGTCCTTACAGGATATTTGAAGATCTGTCATTTCCCACAAGCACCGAGTTCAACTAAATGCTAGGACAATGGGTAAACTTTATTAATCAAAGATTTCAGAGCCTTTGTCTCATTTAAATTCATACTTTTCACACTCGCTGCATGTCTCCTGCCACACTATATATGTTTTAGGACAGGGATTTTTATCTGTCTTAGCATTACTTTATTCTCACCTCAAAATAGCATAGCAATGGAGAATTGCAGCTTTAATAAATATGTATTAATCACTAATAACCATTAGTGAGTGAATGAATGCCCAGAAGAGCAGTACGATCAAACATGCCATTCTCTTCATTCTGAGTCTCAGGAACAAAGTCTATCAGACACCCCCTTGCCCACGGGGACAGCACCGCTTGGGGGCTGTTGACCAGCTCCTTCCCCTCCTGTGTCCTCACCTCTTCTGAAGTTCTGTCCACGTTTCATACGGGGTGCTGACAATCTGATACTCAAAGGAGGACCCTTGGCACTGAGTGGCCTCCCCCGAGAAGCTCACATCTGCTCCAGCATCCACACTGCCACCCGCCTGCTGCTTCCTGACCACAGTGTCACTGAAGAGGACAGGAGCTTTCACAGCAGCATCTGGAACCAGACAAGGTGGGCTGAGCATTAGCCTGGAATTCCCTTGGGACCAGCTGGGAGATGGATGGAGACGAAAACACTGAGCCCTCATTGCCCCACCCTCCTACTCAACTGAGTCTCTCAGCCAGAAAGCTAACTCATCAATTCATCCTGTGAGTGTATATTACCACTGAGGACAGTGTTTGTGTCCACCCAGGGGCTGGATGACAGGGATGATGCCCTACACCTGAGAAATGATGGTGTCACTTGCACCTGGGTCCAGGAGACTCACAACATCATCTCTCCAGGCACAGTGTCAGCCCCAGGAGGGGGCTCACAATCAGTAAATGTTTGAGACTTGAAGCCAGACTGACTTGGGTTGGATCCAACTCCTTCCAGTTCCCAGGTATGTAACTGAGAACAAATTATTTTATAAGCTTTTACTCTTATGTAAAATGGGGATCATATTCCTGGCCTACGAGGCTGCTGTCAGTATTAAATGAACCTGGGGTCATAATTAGTAACGTCTGAGATACTCTTAGTTCCTTGCCCATTGTCCATAGACGAGGTAAATCCTGAGGGCCCCCTGTGTGGGGGTCTCAGAATGTCTTGCATTCTGTACCCCTTCCCTCTGACCCCTGTTTGCAGCCTTGGCCTCCTACGCCCCTGGCTGACAATACCTGGGACCGGAGAACTTGGTTCGAGGATGTGCAAGAGGGAGACGTCAAGTGGAATGTCAGGAAGTTCCCAGAACAGTGAGCGAGACTTCTTCCTCCGTACTAGAGTAAAGCGACGTATTCTGGTGGCACTCAGCAAGCATTTGACAGGCCTGAGTTCTTCGTCTCCAATCTCTTTGACCAACTCCTTGGTAGCTCTCTCAAACATGGAGGGCATGTTGCTAGGAGCAGAGAGAAGAGAAGTACAAAGACCAGGTGGGTCTTACAGATGAGATTCGATGAGTTTTCATGTGCCATTCAGAAAGAGCTGACAGTGACTTGAATATTTCATAGGTTTTGTCCTCTCTACACAGGAGGAGCATGTGTGTGCAAACGGTCCCCATGTCAGCTGGGAAGCCCTAGTCTGGGAGTCCCTGCCAGGTCAGGGGACCTGTAAGCCCTTGTTTAATTGGTTGGAAGTGACATTGAGGAGGTCAGTGCTGTTCCATAAATTAAAATTACACACTTTCTTAAGCCACTTAAGTTACAGCTGACCAAGCATACAACTTAATCACCACCCAACAAGGGAACGGCATTTTATGTGTGTGGGTCACCTATGTCCAAGGTGGCAAAGCCCGTGCTGTCGAAGATTTTGTACAGTCTTGCTGTAGCTGAAATGAAACAGGAGGGCAGCCCCCCAGTACGGGCGGAGATGGTGAGATAACACCCCAGAAGCCTGCATTGTTGTGCTGAGTGGACCATCCTTCACCAGAAAACTGTCAAGTGCCACATTTTCCCTGAGTGGGAAGAGTGTGACTCTCACTCAGCTTTGAAACGCTTTCAATTTCAAAGAATGACGTCAGCAAGATGGCAGACAGGCCTCTTCAGCCCTCATCCGCCCACAGAGGCACCGGTGTTGACGACCACCGTGGACAAGTGCACCGCTGTGGGGGCCAGAGCCTGGCACAGGTCCCAGCACTCCCCGCGAGCGAACACCCAGGAATGGGGGCACTGAGGGGTGAGGCCGTGCACAGTCACCCCACACCCCTCCCCCCAAGGCAGCACAGTGCAGGCAACACAAACCCCTCGACCCAGGGTTTCTCCCACGGGGAAGTGAGGGCACAGTGAGCACCGGCTCCCCAGCCGCGCAGAACGCTCCTAAGAGCCCTGCTTCTTTGCCAGCCCACCCAGAGGCAGAGTAAGGTCGTTTGAGGCTCTGGACGCTGAAGAAATACAGGGCCCCTTCCAATAGAAAAAAATGTAATGTTGCGATTTTGCAGGGCCCTTCAGAAGTCGCGACCCAGGGCACTTGTCCAGTGCGCCCTCCATTAAATCCGCCTCTGATCCCACCCAGAACACCCAGGTGGATCGGCAGGGCCGAAGTCTCTGAGGACAGGTGTTTGTAATGGACAGGTGAGTGTGCAGTATTGCTCCGCCATAGAAAGAAGAAACTCTTGACACGCACGACAGCGCGGAGGGACCTGGAGAGATTATGTTGTGTGAAATCAGTCAGGCTGAGAAAGACAATGCCATATGATTACATTTATATGAGGAATCTGGGGGGGGGGGGGGGATTAAATGGCTAAAAACAAAGCGGAAACAGACCATAGACACAGAGAATAGGATTACGGTTGCCAAAAGGAAGAGAGTTAAATTAAGATGGTGGAAGAAAACTGTATCGCAGACACACCCCCTAGCCTTCCAGGGAGGCATGTTGCTACCAGAACTCTTCCTTAGCAGGGAGGACTCGGGGAGAAGTGCTAACTTTGGGGGTGGGGTGTCAAACTAGAACAAACCAGAAACCCCTCTGCTGGTTTCACAACCCTACTCTGAACATCTGCTGTCTCTGACCACAGCGTCCTCTCTTCTTGTTCACCCCTGGTCCCGGGTAGAACTCACCAGGCTGTATGTGTGTGTCTCACAGGGAAAGGTTCCGATGAGCGGGCTCCGTCCAGCCTCCAGACGCCGCAGGTCAGACTCACTGCAGAGATCAGAGAGCTGTGCTCTGCCCGTCGGGGTTTCTTTCCGGCAGCAGGTCCCTGACCCGCTTTGCAGAGCAATGTCCTGGGAAATACGACAGGAGGCCCTGTCTCCCCAGAGGACCAGGTCTGGGCTGAGGTCTGGGTCTGGCAATCTCAGCTCCCAGGTCAGATGCAGGGTGACGGAGATAGGGGGCCACACTCACCTCCTCCCGGGACCACACTGGGGTGACAAGTAAACTAGGGAAGAATCGACCTGAACATCCAGCTGCAGGCTGGCTGAAGAGACGTCTGTAACCAAGGACTCACATGGAAGCCACCTCAAGACTGGCGGGAAGAGGGGAGACTTGGAAGAGCTGGCCCGGCTCCCAGAAGCCGTGACTGAGATCCTAGAGAGATGTCTCAGCTGCAGGGTGGAGTTTCTCCTGATAAAGGCGGGGCCTACACAAAAAACACAGCACCCTCAGCTCAGAGCACCAGCCCAGGAAGTGGTGCTCACATAACATCCGGCCTTGAAAAGCCACATTTCCCTGCAAAGAAACCAGTGACACAGGCACCGTCTCAAAGGTCAATACACAACATTTTGTATTTATGTATACAACTGGGCAACACGCCAGCGTTCTGAGGGCCCTGCACTGACTCTTGGACGTTCTAGAACCCAAAGAGAAGCCATCTGAGCTGTTTGGGATGAGTTATGTGAGTCCAGGGAAGCCTGAGGGGTTTGGGTCCATCTTAGTTTAGAACCAAGATGATCACAAACAGCCTGCAGCTTCCCTGTCCCATTCCCTGGCTCTCCCTCCTGGAGCACCGACATCCTCCCTGAGGGATGTAAACGGGACAGTCCGGAGCAGCAAACGTGCAGCAGCAGAGAAGCACCCTGGTCCTCCTACACCGAGAACAGCCTCTTTTGGGGAAGCAGCAATGTGGGGACCCTGAGAACACACTCCATCTCCCTCCTGAAGCGGGTAGACAGCACCCACGGCCTCCCTCCTGACACACCTCACACAGCAATCTCCTGTGTCTGCGACGTCACGGGGAGCTCTCCATGCCTGGCGTGGTGGCCCAGAGTCAGCGACGTCACTGTACTTAGGATTTCAGGGGAAACTGAGGTGCGAGTGGCAGCACATGTTATTTTCTTCAGAATTCTGCAGTAGTTGATTCTCTCTTCAGGTTAGCCTTGATCACAGGTTTCCATGGAGACCTCTTTTCTGGCCCCTCCGTGCCCTTCCCTGTCTCACTTCTGCTTCTCTGTCTCCCTTCTTCCTGTCCCCGAAGTCCTACAAGTTTCTGTGTGTCGCTTCTGGTGTCTCTCTCTCCCACAGCCCTTCCCTGTCCTTACACAGAGTAAGTCACTTCTCTGAGCCCTCCCTCAACCAGCCAGCCATCAGCCAGCTGCAGTCTCTGGGTTTGGGGTCCACATTTTCTACACAACGTCTCCATTCTACTGCGGGGGTGTCAAGGTTAGTAAGACAGAGTCTCCACTCCACAGTCTTAGCTCTGGTATGGGGACCCTTGTATGGAGAGAGGTAGGTATGGATGGATGATAGATAGATGATAGATAGATAGATAGATAGATAGATAGATAGATAGATAGATAGATAGATGATAAATAGATGATAGATAGATACATAGATAGATAGATGATAGATAGCGAATAGATAGATGATAGTGTAAAACATCTGTCCAGCAAGGCTCTTAATTCTATTCCTTTATCCAATTTCACCACTACAATGAACTCTATTTATTCCCTATCAGTGAATTCATGTTAGAGACACCTCTGGTCATTACTCTCCCTTCCTTCACAAGCCTTCAGTGACTCCCCCCTGGGGCCCTGCCCTGTTAGGAAATGGTTATTTGGAAGCACAGTGAGAAATATGGCCCTCCCTGACTGAGAGGGAGGGACTTGGAAACTGGTGAACTTTCATGACACAGTCACAGCCAGCAGTGGGGAGACTTTTGCTCTTGTTTCAGCTCCTGTGGCCCAGTGGCACTCCTTGAGCTGCTAAGGCCACTTGACCAGTCCCTTACGTAAGAATCCACACATCGCAGATCGCACAACAGCAAGCTCCCAGAAATGAGGGTTCGGGAGGCTCTGGGGTCCTGCCTGGCTGTTCAAATCCTACCCACCTATCAGAGTCCCGTCTCCCTTCCCCGTCCCTGGGAGACTGTGTGAGATTTCTCTCTTCCCCGTTCTCATTAGCCCCAAAGAAGGGGATGCTATGAGAACTGGGATGTATCAGTTTTATTTACAGTATTTCTACTCCCCAGTGTCTAGCCGAGTACCTAGCAAACTGCACCCTTTATAAATATTTATTGATTGAGTGAATGAGGGACAGGGGTAAACTCATTGTTTCTTGCACGTCAGTAGCACTTAATCCAGGACCTTTCACAGAGCATGTGCTCAGGAAGGTTTTTCTGGATTCAATTTACTATTTCAGAACATACAGAAAAGGGTTCCTCTAATCAGATTCTCTTGTTTTGGGCACATTTGAGGTAGCGACTGGATTTGAATTATCTATGTGCCAACATCTTGAAAATGTATAGTTTCTAATCATGACACTGGACTGCTCACAGGTGTGAGGGACTCACGAGAAAACAAGCCGCATTCCACTCCCTACGTCACTCCGTCCCAACCGCGTGCTGCTGGAGCACGTGACAAGGACACTGTGGAAACAAACGTTATCCTTACTTAGGTGTGAATCCTCTCACTCTCCTGTCTACAAGGAGAAATGAGGGCCATGTGTGCTCATCCCTCCCCCACTCCAGGCTAACGCAGCTCCCGTGGGGTCTTCCCACCTGGATACCCCTCCCCCCAACACCAGGTGGCCATCGGGGCTCAGCTTCCAGCTGTTTCTCTGCTGCTTGGGAAAACCCAGTGGATTTTAATGTCATTGAGCAATTCTGCTCCAACACTCCTGTTGTGAATTGACCAAAGCTCTGGTTGCTAGGCAACCATGACAATAGCAGAAGAATATCCAAAATATCTCCAAATATCACTTGAATCAAGTACACTTGCTCCCTTACTGTGTGACTGGGTGGAGAGCACCCTTACTCATCTTAGAGAGGGGATCCCCTCCTTCTTACTCTAGGACACTGCTGTACAAAGTCTCAAGGAAGCTGTAGGGATCTCTCACTCTTTCCAGAGTCCCAGTGAAGAAACAGAGAGGGATGTTTCAGTGCTGGGATTCTGGGCAAGTAGTGGGCGCTCAGTAAGTATTTGTTGTATGAATGAATGAATGAATGAACAAAAGGACAGATAATGATTAAACGAGTAAGTGAATATGTACACACTAGGACCTGCTTTTGCAACCTCTGGGATTCATGATGGATAAAACAAAGACGATCTCTATGCAGTGGTTTTAAAATAAATCTGTAAGTTTTCCTTCATTCAAAAGCTAAAACGTGAGTGGGAATTGGGCTCAGTGATAACATCTCACAAATACAATTTGGCAGAATTCACCGTGTGTGACTACATCATAAGAGACATCGACGCTTTCCCCTCCCTCTCCTACACTCTATGTCCCCCTTTCTCTCTCATCATTCACTCTGGGGGGAGCTACTGCCATGTCATGAGGACACTCAAACCATCTGTGAATAAGGAACTGACTGACGCCCCCGCCAACAGCCATGTCAGAGAACCAAACTCAAACAGATTCTCCAGTTTCCGGTCAGTCTTCTGACGACTGTGGCCTCTGCCAACGTCAGACTGCAGTCCCATGAGAAACTCTCATCTGGCACCACATTTATTTTAAAATGTGGCCATTCCCCAGGTCTGGACCCCGAGGAACAGTGCAATGTAAATCAAATGTTTGCTGTTTGAATTCACATTTGGGGGTGATTTGTTATGTAATAGATAACAATCTTCTTCCACCTTTGTCGAGATGACAGCTATTAACATTACACGTGAGGGTGTCTGTTCACTCTTGCATACCCAGAGCCTCGCATCTTGTGTGCACTCAGTGATCAACGGTGTCAGCTCATTCAATGACAGGTTGGCCACCAATCTTATATGGACACCTCTATGTACATACAGTCTTACCCAGAAACAGAGGCATAATTCATCAGTAAAAAATAAATAAATAGGCCCTGTCCGGTTGGCTCAGCGGTAGAGCGTCGGCCTGGCGTGCGGGGGACCCAGGTTCGATTCCCAGCCAGGGCACATGGGAGAGGCGCCCATTTGCTTCTTCACCCCCCCCCCTCCTTTCTCTCTGTCTCTCTCTTCCCCTTCCGCAGCCGAGGCTCCATTGGAGCAAAGATGGCCCGGGCGCCGGGGATGGCTCCTTGGCCTCTGCCCCAGGCGCTGGAGTGGCTCTGGCCGCCGCAGAGCGACGCCCCGGAGGGGCAGAGCATTGCTGCCTGGTGGGCAGAGCGTCGCCCCTGGTGGGCGTGCCGGGTGGATCCCGGTCGGGCGCATGCGGGAGTCTGTCTGGCTGTCTCTCCCGTTTCCAGCTTCAGAAAAATACAAAAAAGGGGGAAAAAATAAATAAAAATAAATAAAAGATGGATACTTTTTAACAAAGAACCATTGGCCAGCAGAATTGTCAAAATACTAACCATTAAGAATTATCAAAAAAGTGCTGTTAGAATGTGCATAACTGGTTTCTCTTACTGGGGTGGGAGAGCCACCTCTAAAAGGAACACAAGGCCTTGGTGTCCCCAAAGTAGGACAATGGAGAAAGGGACAGGCTGAGAAGGCCCAGCTTAGGGCAACTGAAGACTCATCTCTCATTAGGGGAAGAAATTAAAGAGGGAGGAGAGGAGAAATGGGGGAGGGGAGGCAGGAGAGCAGAGACTGGAGAGAGGAGACTGCCTTTCACCACCAGGCTTCCTGCTGTGACAGTGCTGCCACCTCCTGGTATAAACTGGAAATTCAGGAGAAAATATTACCTATCATTTCCAATCAATAGATGAACTACATGGATGTGATCCTACATACATATCAATAGAGTTCATATATGCGTATATTTATATCACCTAGGTATTCCTGACATCTACTTAACTAGAATTAAATAGATCCACTTTTCAAGCTCCTACCTTTTAAAACATACCACGGAGGGCCTGGACAATGAGAGAAACTGCTTCAGTGTTCTCCCTACGTCCATGCGTGCCTCCTCCCATCCTTCCCCCACCCAGCAGCCAGTCTCCTGCCCTTTGTGACAACATGGAAAAACTTAAAAGACTTCTGATAAGTGAAATATGTCAAACAGACAATAATAAACTCTGTGTATCACTTAAATGTGGAATATAAATGAACCCACAGACTCATAAAGACACTGAGAACAGCTTGCAAGTATTAACAAAAGACAGGACCAGTACTGACGCTGGCCTCACTGGATGGACTCTGTGACCTTCCCACCAGGGGGCGCTGAGGCCTCAGCCAGATGCTGCAGAATGCAGAGGGCCCCATACAGGGCGCACAGGGGCTCCTTGGCTTCCGGCTCCCAGGCTGACGTGGGGCTGTTCAGCTCCATCTTCAGGCCACACTCGGCCAGCAGGCCATAGGTTATGGACAAACTCTCCCCCTGGAGCGGGGCCAGGAGCTCGGGGTTGAGGGTGAAGGGGACACTCCCAGAGCATAGGAAGTTGGGCTCCAGGATGCTTCGCACCTTGAAGAAACAGTGACACATGTGACAGGTCATCCTCTGAGGTCAGAAAGAGAGGAACTTCCGTCCCAAGAGCCAGGGGTCATGCAGGGACACTACAAGGGCAGGAGCTTTGGAGTCACGTCCTGGTCTTGCCTTGGGATCAGTGTGACACGAACATGTTACTGGAAACCCTTGAGCACTGTTCCCTCAGCCACTAGATAGTGACACTAACATTTAATTGTGTTTGAAATTGTATACGTGTACTCTCATGTATACACATATGTCTATACGTACACGTGTACTTAGATATTCATACCTGGAGAGCGAGTACATATAATTTGCACATGGTAACCATGTGAGTAGAACAGGGCTACAACTCACATTCCATGAGTCCCCAAACCTGTATTCTCACACAGCTATTTTAGGCCTGAACTTAGGGTCGTCTGCAGGGGTCACCACGGAAACTCAGACCTTCCCAAGGTAGACGCATGCGCACTGGCCGGCTCTAGAGGGAGACACAGCCCTGATTTCCCGGGAGGCCACAGGGGTCTCGGCTCCCTCCCAGCAGACACCTCAGTCCTCCCGCTTCTCTCAGAATCACTCTTCCCTCTGGTTCCCTCCCCTCTTCCCGGGACGCTGCCCTGGGGAATCTCACCAGGTCCCGCTGCTAGAAGAGGATCTCCTTCTCCATGGAATAGGCCAGCTGGAAGGAGACGGGTCCTCAGTGACCAGAGTCCTCAGGAAGTCCTGCTGTCAGAGCTGGGGAATCCCTCATCCACACGGTCCAGGGGCTCAGTCAGGGTGGGGTGGGAGCACGTGGATATACGGTGGAGCAGGAAGATTCTGGATGGTTTTTTATGACAGGCACATGGGGAGTTTATAGACGAGCTGTTGGTAGGTGGCTGCAGGGCTGATTGAAGATACAGGTCTGGGAGGGGCTGGGAGGGGTTTGACGCACTGAGGGCAGATTTTATCCCCATTTCTTTTTACTTTCTTCTTTCTTATTTTTTTTTCTCTTTTCTTAAGTGAGAGGAGGGAGAATAATGAGGCAGACTCCTGCATGCACCCCGACAGGGATCCTCCCAGCAGTCCTATCTGGGACCTGTACCCCAGTACTTAGATATTTTTAGCGTTGAGGTTGATCCGCTGGGACCAACCAAGCTATCATTAATGCCAGTGCCACACTTGAACCAATGGAGCCACTGGCTGCAGGAGGGGAACAGGGTAAGAAGGGGAAGAGGGAGGTGAAGTAGTAAATGGTCACATCTCCTGTGTGCGCTGACCAGGATCGAACCCAGGACGCCCATTAACCAGGCCAACGCTCTATCCTACAGCCCCCGGTCCAGGGGCCACAACTCCATTTTTGTTTTGAGACTCAACTCTGGTTCCACTTAAGGCCCTCCTGGGGTTGGCGCCCTGGGAAACAGCCCAGTGGGATACTGAGACCCTAACCATGCTTTTCAAAGGAGGAGGTGACTGAGCCTCCAGTGTGGGTTTTCCCATTACCTTTGGGGCGAAGTCAAGTCTCTTTCAAGGTTTCTAAGATGTTATATCATCTGACATTTACTCACCTCCAAACCTCAGCTCTGTCCCCTTCATCCTGGCTCACTAAGCTCCACCTCCCTGATTCCTGCTGCTCCTGAAAATGCCAAGCTCCGCCCCATCCCAGGGCTTAAACCCTCACCTGGACCACCTTCCTCTTGATCTTTGAGCCCTTTATTCTCAGGACAGAGTTCAGCCTTCAGCTCCACAGGGACCCAAACAGAGTCCCTTCCATCCAGCCCTCCTGCTCAAACCCGTTAACGACCTTCGGAGCTCTGTCACCACATGTAACTACCTTCAGGGGAAACGCATAACCTGCCCAAATCCATTTGGGGGGCAGAGGGGAAGGGGGAGGGGGTGGGGCACAAAGAAAACTAGGGGGTGCAAAGGGGAGCAACGGGAATGGACAGAGACCTTTCATGAGGCATGGGGGCATGATGCTGGGGGGACAGAGACCTTGCATGCGGCATTGGGGGGGCACGATGCTGGGGGGACAGAGACCTTGCATGGGGCATGGGGACACAATGCTGGGGGGACAGAGACCTTGCATGGGGCATGGGGGGGCACAATGCTGGGGGGACAGAGACCTTGCATGGGGCATGGGGACACAATGCTGGGGGGACAGAGACCTTGCATGGGGCATGGGGGGGCACGATGCTGGGGGGACAGAGACCTTGCATGGGGCATGGGGGGCTCAATACTGGGGGGACAGAGACCTTGCATGGGACAGAGACCTTGCATGGGACAGAGACCTTGCATGGGGCATGGGGGGGCACAATGCTGGAGGGACAGAGACCTTGCATGGGGCATGGGGACACAATGCTGGGGGGACAGAGACCTTGCATGGGGCATGGGGGGCACAATGCTGGGGGACAGAGACCTTGCATGGGGCATGGGGAGCTCAATGCTGGGTGGACAGAGACCTTGCATGGGGCATGGGGGCATGATGCTGGAGGGACAGAGACCTTGCATGGGGAATGGGGGACACGATGCTGGGGGGACAGAGACCTTGCATGGAGCATGGGGGGCACGATGCTGGGGGGACAGAGACCTTGCAGGGGACATGGGGAGCTCAATGCTGGGTGGACAGAGACCTTGCATGGGGCATGGGGGCATGATGCTGGAGGGACAGAGACCTTGCATGGGGCATGGGGGCACGATGCTGGGGGGACAGAGACCTTGCATGGGGCATGGGGACACAATGCTGGGGAGACAGAGACCTTGCATGGGGCATAGGGGGCACGATGCTGGGAGGACAGAGACCTTGCATGGGGCATGGGGGGACACAATGCTGGGGGAACAGAGACCTTGCATGGGGCATGGGGGACACAATGCTGGGGGGACAGAGACCTTGCATGGGGCATGGGGGGGCACGATGCTGGGGGGACAGAGACCTTGCATGGGGCATGGGGGGCACAATGCTGGGAGGACACAGACCTTGCATGGGGCATGGGGGGACACAATGCTGGGGGAACAGAGACCTTGCATGGGGCATGGGGGGCATGATGCTGGGGGAGACCTTGCATGGGGCATGGGGGGGCACGATGCTGGGGGGACAGAGACCTTGCGTGGGGCATGGGGACACAATGCTGGCGGAACAGAGACCTTGCATGGGGCATGGGGGACACGATTCTGGGGCGAAGGGTGATATATTGAGCGAGACACTTGAAACCATATCAACACAACTTTAAAATAATAATTTAAAAAAATAAAAAAAGGAACCACTAAGAGCTATCAGAAAAGTGCTGTTAGAATTAGCATAACTGGTTTCTCATACTGAAGGGGGAGGCACTTCTAGAGGGAACACAAGGCCTTGCTGTCCTCAGGGTGAGGACGGTGGACAGAGGGACAGCACAGGGGGGCTGAGGACTCGACCCCACTTGGGGACTCCTGATGTCTTCCTGAAGCAAAGTCGTCAGAGGGATCCACGCGGACAAAGGCTGAGGAGCCACGGAGCCACTTCACCCGCAGGTGTGGTAAGGTACCAAAGGCTACAGAATCAATATTAGTATTTTAGGAGGCTTGGAGAACATTTTTATTAATTTGGGTTAAGGTGTGCAGAGAAATTGTGAGAATAGTCTCTGTATGTGTGATTGGCATAACCAGGATGGCCCTTGGCATTGTATTGTAAATGCAAAGGGAAGGAAAACATGAATTCCCTGACATTCCACCACACCTGTGGGGAAAGGAGTGAATGGCTAGCCAGGTGCAGGAAGAGAAAAGCCAAAATAAACCTTTTCTTATAACTATGAGCCATTTGCGAGCATTTGTCCCCACAGAAAATACCTCTCTTATGTAAATGCATGTGGTTAATACGTCTGACTCTGGACAGAGAGATGGGGGATGAACACTAGAAAATATAGGAAGGCCTTTTAATATGTAAAGAGATATCTTTCTACCATTGTGTTGATTTGTAAATTTTGTTTTCTCCAAAAGGATGTATGGCTTGCAAATTGAACATGGTCCTGTCATGTTAAAGGACATATGACTATAACCAATAGTGGTAAAGGGCTCCTAATTACAATTTTTGCTTCTGTACTTCCCACTTACAAAACTATAAAAACTAAGTAGAATAAAGGGCCTGCGCGCTCTCCTTCAGAGTTCTGTCAGAGTAGCCGCCGCTTGGCCAAGCTAGACAATAAAGCTTTGATGTGCAACCGACGGACCTTGTTCCTGTCTTCAATGTACGGGTCCCTCCGAATTAGGCTTAACAAGGCCAGCTGGATAAGTAACACTTCAGTCCGCTTCTGACCCAGCTGCCAGGCTGGTGCCTCCTCCTGTCCTGCCCTCAGCTCACCTGAGACAAGTGGGAGCCCCCTCTCCGCTCTCCCCACCTCCTTAGAAACAAGAGAAGGTGAGTGATGTCAGCAAATCACTGTCTTGTTCCCTCTGTGACAACCGGGGCCAGACATATTAGAAGCCAGTCTCAGACACCTGAGGGCTTACTGTCTTCAAACACAAAGACCCGCTCATGCGTGCTCTTCTCAAAATGCACCCAGGAGTGTGTGCTCTGCCACAGGCTGTGCCATCGGTCAGGACAGCAGCACCCAGCCTCAGAGCCCCAGTGACCAGAGGGACGGGGCCCTTTGAAATACGCTCCATTGCCAAAAAGTCACTGAAAATTAACATAGTGATGTCAACGTCCCCGACCAGAGACCCAGTCTCCTCACCCCTGCTTGTGAGGCTTCCCGTGGGCACGGCAGCGGGCACAGCGCAGGGTCCTAAAGCTTCGTGTTCCCGTGTCCTTAGTTCAGTTCGTGCAGGAGCAGCTTACTGAGTATCAGGTATGTGTTAGGCACTGGGGTAGCTTCTTTAGAGACGGCATTTAATTTGATCCAATAACAACCCACTGAAATGAGAAAAGGAAGCTCAGAGATGGCATTCTGCACCAGAGGTCACACAGCCAGCCATCTGTCAGGGCCAAACCCCGTGCTGAGCAGCTCACAAAGGTCTTCGTGAAGTGAGCTTTGTTTTGTCCAATGCAAGGGATCCCAACAGGTCACCACCCTCACTGTCCTATGTGCTGACCAAGGTTCCAATATTATGCACCAGTTCAGTAGTTACTTGGCTGAATTTACGTAGAAACGATATCCCTCTGCTCATGCACAGACATTCAGAACTCTTCGTCATCCTGTGCCTCTGTCAGCACAGGGCAGTCCGACTCATCACAGATCCCGTAATGATCCCGGCAGAAGCGGTGGGCATTTTACCAGTGAGAGCTTTTCTGAAACCCTGGCAGTAGCTCCACGCTCCCCCAGGATTCAGGTCTTCTGTCAATGTGAAAAGGAAACTTCCAAACCAGTAGAAATTTTTATGAGTTTATTTGAGCCAAACTGTCGATGATTTCCATGAAACAGAGTCTCTAAGGATTGAGAAAATGCTCCAATAAATGGCGGTTTCACCACTTATTTATACATTGGAATCAAAGGGAAAGACTTAAGGGAGTTACATAAAATTGATTGGTGATAGATTAGGAAGGCAGGAGAAGGCACAGTGGGGAAATCTCTGGAATTGGATAAAAGTAAAAATGGACATGCTGGCCTGACCAGGCGGTGGTGCAGTGGATAGAGCGTCAGCCTGGGATGCACAGGACCCAGGTTCAAGACCTCGAGGTCTCCAGCTTGAGCGCGGGCTCATCTGGTTTGAGCAAGGCTCACCAGCTTGGACCCAGGGTCCCTGTCTCGAGCAAGGGGTTACTCGGTCTGCTGAAGGCCCACGGTCATGGCACATATGAGAAAGCAATCAATGAACAACTAAGATGTCACAACGAAAAACTGATGATTGATGCTTCTCATCTCTCTTTGTTCCTGTCTGTCTGTCCCTGTCTATCCCTTTCTCTGATTCTTTCTCTGTCTAGGTTAAAAAAAAAAAAAGAGAGAGAAAGAAAAAATGGACATGCTGAAACCTCTTTTACTTTGGGAGGCATAAGATAGTTGAATTAATTAACATAATAATAACAGTGAAGCCCTTTGTGGTTCCTGCTCTGGTGGGAAGCCTGCCCTCAGGGGGCAGAAAGAGAGGATCACCCCTACACTTCACAGGCATGTGATCAGTACATTATTGTATATGCAAAGGCAGCAGACAGGCTTCAAAGCAAGCACTGACCTTTGTTCAGATAGAGAATACCTCCCTAGGACATGACTACCCACCATAAACCACTTTTAATTAAAAAGTTTCCATTTCAGACCATCCTGTGTGGTCACTTTAGGTCCCTGAGTTTGTAAGGACACCATGCAGGCTCCCCTGAGCTTGTCACGTTCTCCACACCTACCAGAGCTCTTTAAGGGAATCACTTAATACAATGAATGCTGTGTTTAAAAGGAAGCTTCTAAAAAATATAAAAAGAAGCCAGTGTTGAGTCCTCTGCGCACAGACCCATTTCTCCCAGCCTCCTCCAGGGAGGAAACCCAAGAGGGAGGAAGGAGTTGGGAGAGGGGAGGCAGGAGAGCAGAGACAGGAGAGAGGAGACTGCCTTTCACCACCAAGCTTCCTGCTGTGACACTGCTGCCACCTTCTGGTACAAAGTGGAAATTCAGAAGAAAAAATTGCCTATCAACGTTGTTCAATAGATGGACCACATAGATGTGATCCCACTAGAATTAAGTATATCAACTTTCAAGCTCCTACCTTTTAAAATATACCACAAAGGGCCTGGACAATGAGAGCAACTCCATCAATGTTCTCCCTATGTCCATGCGTGCCTCCCTTTCATCCTTCCCCCACCCAGCAGCCAGTCCGGGAACATACAGAAAAACTTTGAAGGCCTTATGCCGGGGTCTCCAAACTTTTTACACAGGGGGCCAGTTCACTGTCCCTCAGACCGTTGGAGGTCCGGACTATAAAAAAACACTATGAACAAATCCCTATGCACAGTGCACATATCTTATTTTAAAGTAAAAAAACAAAACGGGAACAAATACAATATTTAAAATAAAGAACAAGTAAATTTAAATCAACAATCTGACCAGTGTTTCAATAGAAACTATGGGCCTGCTTTTGGCTAATGAGATGGTCAATGTCCAGTTCCATATTTGTCACTGCTAGCCGTAACAAGTGATATGACATGCTTCAGGAGCCGTGCCGCATGTGTCCCGTGTCACCGGAAGTAGTACTGTACGTGAGCGACACTGCACTTTGCGGCGCCGCCACATACAGTACTCCGCATCCTGTGCTCCTCCCACTGACCACCAATGAAAGAGGTGCCCCTTCCAGAAGTGTGGCGGGGGCTGGATAAATGGCCTCAGGGGGCCTCATGCAGCCCGCGGGCCGTAGTTTGGGGACCCCTGCCTTATGCTAAGTAAATAAGTCAAACAGACAAACAGAAAGTCTGTATATGACTATTAAGTAAAATCTCAAAATGTCAACAAACTCATACAGATATGAACAGAGAACACTTTGGAAGTGTTGACAACAAAAGACAGAACCAGGACTGACAGGGGTCTCACTGGGCAGACTCCCCTGCCTGCCCACCAGGGGGCGCACAGGACACGACCAGATGCTGCAGAATGCAGAGGGCCCCATACAGGGCGCACAGGGGCTCCTTGGCTTCCGGCTCCCAGGCTGACGTGGGGCTGTTCAGCTCCATCTTCAGGCCACACTCGGCCAGCAGGCCATAGGTTATGGACAAACTCTCCCCCTGGAGCGGGGCCAGGAGCTCGGGGTTGAGGGTGAAGGGGACGCTCCCAGAGCATAGGAAGTTGGGCTCCAGGATGCTCCGCACCTTGAAGAAACAGTGTCACATGTGACAGGTCAGTCTCTGAGGTCAGGAAGAGAGAACCTTAGGTCCAAGAGCCAGGGGTCATGCAGGGACACTACAGAGACAGGAGCTTCAGAGTTACGTCCTGGTCCTGCACTGTGATCACTGTGACCACAGACATGGACATAATATCGGAAATCCTTGAGTACTGGTCCCTCAGCACCTAGCAGTGACACTAACATTTACCCTGCAGAACACAGTGTGCTTGGTATTGTACATGTGTGCTCTCGTGTGCAACATGCACATGTATACACATATGTCTATACATACATGTGCACTTAGATTTTTGTACCAGGAGAGTGAGTACATGCAATTTGCACATGGTAACAATGTGAATAAAGCAGGGGTATAGCTCACATCCTGTGAACCCCCCAAACCTGTATTCTTATACAGCTGTTTTAGAACTGAAGAGGCCCAGTGCCCGAGTTCGCATGGAAACTGAGACCTTACCGAGGTAGACGCATGCGCACTGACCGGCTCTAGAGGGAGACACAGCCCAGACTTCCCGGGGCCACACGGGGCCTCGGCTCCCTCCCAGCAGACACCTCAGTCCTCCCGCTTCTCTCAGAATCACTCTTCCCTCTGCTTCCCTCCCCTCTTCCCGGGACACTACCCTGGGGAATCTCACCAGGTCCCGCTGCTGGGAGAGGATCTCCTTCTCCACGGAATAGGCCAGCAGACCGTGTTGGATGTCACTCAGCACTGGGGACAGGGGGACATTTGGGGAAAGAGTCAGATGACCCTCTCCCTACATGAACTGAGAGACCCTTAAGAGGCAAACTCCAAGGCAGAGGAGTAAAATGCGCTAGACTTAAAAGTCCAGTTCCTGCCCTGGAAAGTCCTCCTGCTCCTGGGATGGTGCCCAGGACACCACAGAGCACGGGCAGAGGGTGGGTCCTGGGCCGCAGCCTGGGTGCATCACCCCAGTGGTATGCTGGGGGGAGCTGGGACGGTTTCCCCCGACCTCAGGCCTGTGTCACATGGCAAGTTTGTCCCCTGAGCCCTCCTGACCTGGGACAGGAGTGTGCTGTGAGGGTGAAAGGTCACAACGTTTGAAGGGTTTACATGAGGTGGCATCTAATGCCGCCCTTTTGGGGGCCTGGGGGACCAACCATGTGACTCCCACATTTTTCCTCCAGCTCATACTCACCCATTATAGCTTCAAGCAGGTAAAGGATGAGGTCCTCTGACTTGCCCCAGGGATAGTCTGAATTCTTTTTAAGTTCATTTAGGATGATGCCACCAGGGCCACTCAAATGACCGAAAGGTGCCTGTTCAAGCTATGGGAGACAAGTATTATTAATGATGACAATAATAATATATTGTAATTCTGGGTGTATAAGTGATTAACCAAGGTGTGGGGGGCTATGGCTCTATGCACATCCAGGGGATACAGATCACCCTCAGTCTGTAGGGCGGCACTCCCCACCCTGATCATGGCACATAGGGACATAGTCCCCGATCGTAGACATCTGTAACCCCCTAAGATTACCCCATCCTCTCTTCCCCATACATCCCAGCAGCCAGATCTCCACAAAACCCCCCGTTTACAACTTTGATCACCCTCAGGTGGCAGTGGGACCCCTCACCATGTCCATGAGGTCCTGAAGAGCCTCTCGGTCCCCAAGCATGACCCGGATGTTGGAGAACACAGTGTCTTGAGCGTCCTTTGAGAGCTGAGCCCCTTTTATTATCTGGGAAACCTCTTCTTGTAGGTGCTTGAAATCTGCCCTCGGGCATTAATGCCAACCAGAAAGCAGAGACAATCCTTAGATTAGAACACCTTTCCCAACAACACGAGCAAAATGCCCCTTCCCTTTAAGCCTCTGACTCAAAGCATCTCTGCAGATGGCACGTTGGAGCTCTGGGGTGGAGCTGTCGTGATTGGCTGGAGACACGGAACATCTCAGCTGAGTGAGTGGGGGGGGGGGTGCAGGAGGAGAGAGGGGGCTCTGGGAAGGGCTCACGAGAACAAAGAGAAACCAAACAGGTGCTCATTTCTGGGACACGTCTGAAACACTAAGGACTCTATGGGATGGCAGAGGTGAGAATGCAAGAGAGTGCAGAATGGACTAGAACATGAGGCTATAAAAACATTTATATAAATTTAAAAATATAAAAAGCTTGATACTCCATGTAATTGTGCCTATATCTTCAAGATCTATAAAGAAGTAAGCAAAAAATGGACACTGTGGGCTCTCTCCTTCTGCTAGGACACGGGAGGAGGCCCCCTGTGAATTGCGGACACTGAGAAGTCACTAGAAGGGACGCACCAGGGAGGCAGGATTCCCGTTTG